>NW_015168068.1:407548-437958 GCF_001447785.1 Gekko japonicus
CGCCCGCCCCCGAGGAGGAGGCGGCGGCGGCGTGGCGGCAAGGCCAGCTACAGAGCGTTCCCTGCGCATGCGCAGGGGACACTCTGTCACTTTCGGGGGGATTTAAATATCCCCCCGAAATTTTTTCAACTTTTTCGATTTTTGTGCACACATGGGGACCGCCCCACGTGTGCACAAACCTCCCCGTGCCCCCGGAGCGCGGATTTAGATATCCGCACTCATGGGGGCAACTTGGCTATTAGTATAAGGATAACCTCAGACCCTGTATCCTGAAGGAAGCATGTCATATTCCACATTTATCCAAGCACAAAGTTCCAGTCCTCCTATATGCTGAGGATGCAGTGATGTCTAGATCAACAGTGGGCCTTCACAAGCTGATAAAATTTTTCCAGCTATACTGTTAACATGAGGACTTGTCCATCAATGTGGTGAAATCTAAGGACGATAAACCAAAGGACGATAAACATAAGTGGACGTGCGAAAGTATGCTAGCACTGTTGAGGTGTGAAAACAACACCAAATGTAGACAGCTTTTTTGAAGACGGAGTCAGAAGGCTGGGACACCAGTGGGAAAGACAAATGCAGATTCCATCATGGTCTACTGCATCAAAGGCTGCTGAAGTCTACTGAAAGCAGCAGAGACATGTAGCCTTTTCTACTTTCCACCAGCACTGTTTCCCATAGTCCAGGCTGAAGCCAGGCTGAAAGAGATCTAGGGCAGAAGATTTATCTGGAAAGGCATGGAGTTCCTCTGCAGCCAATTTTTCTAACATTTTGCACAGGAAGGTCAAATTGGAGACCGGGCAATAGTTGGCTGCAACATTTTTCCCTAGTGATTTTGTTTTTAATAATGGAGCAATGATGGCCTGTTTTGAAGCACAAGGAAAGGTGCCTTAGTACCTTCACAGACTAAAGGGATGTGCCTGTTGTTAATCCCGACTTCAGCTGCAGTCTCTTGAAAACTCTGAAAAACTACTCCAGAAGACTCGGGGAGCTTCTGGAATGGCATGGAGCTGCAGCCTGGTGTAACATAAACCTTAAATTTTCAGTGGAGGTTGCTCACACATTCAGCACAGAATCATTAAATGTTTACACGCCAAGTATTATTTATGAAGGTGCTGAATCCAATTTAGCTCTGGCGTGCACAAACAATAGGAAGTTCTTCAGTCCACAGGTGAGTAGTCAGTAGTCAAAATCAATTCCAGTGTGTAGCACAGATGCAAACTGATAAGTGTTCTGATAAACTGGATTAAAGTAAGTCAAGTCAGTGTGCATGAAGTGAATGGTTTATTAACATTGTAATAAAAATGGTAAATATAAAAACACAGTTGTTACTAATCAATAAGGTATCTGCCCTGCAATAGTTTGACACATTAACAATTTATATTCTATCATTCTACAGTTTGGTGTAGTGCTTAAGAGCGGTGGACTCTAATCTGGAGAACCGGGTTTGATTCCCTACTCCTCCACCTGCAGCCAGCTGGGTGACCTTGGGTCAGTCGCAGTTCTCTCAGAGCTCTCTCAGCCCCACCTACCTCACAGGGTGTCTGTTATGGGGAGAGGAAAGGAAGGAGATTGTGAGCTGCTCTGAGACTCTGAGTGAAGGGTGGGGTACAAATCCAACTTCTTCTTCTTCTTCCTCCTCCTCCTCTTCCCATGGAAAAGAGTTGTGTGTGTGTTAAAGTGCCATCATCACTTTCAACTTAGTTATTTAAAAATCAACATCTACATTTTTCCAGCTGGGAACATTTTAAGAGAAAAGATTTCAACTCTCAAATTCTAAGTCAAAAATGGGGAAAAAATACCTTTACAAAAATTGAATCAAACTAAATATAATGATTTGTCCAGTCATCTCTATTATGTCAGGATCCTGGTAAAATCAGTTCTCAACACCAGTCACTTCAAAAAAAGCTAACTTTATTTATTGAAACATTGATAGATATCATACTGGACTTGAGCTTTTGTTAGGACTGACAGTGAATGTGGGAAGGTTACAGATATATTGTGTTCAAATTAAGGTACTAAAGATCAGGACCCAATCACCCCACAGTATTTGCCCGCCAGAATTAACAGTCAACTACCCCCCCATTAAGCATGTACCCCTTTCAGAGCATCCCTCCCGCCAGAACTAACAGAATAACAGACATTTGAGAAGCCAGGACATTTGTCTCCATAAAGGTGACAAGCCTCTGTCACATCAAAGAGAGAGGAGCCTCCTCTCTCAGTGGCAGGTGAGCTGTAAAATGCATAGGGAGCCTGACATATTAATGCCTATAACTCCAGTGTAGAAGGGTAGGAAGCAGTTTTTTTCTATCTGCCTTGAAGAATACCAAGATTCCAGACAATTAGTACTTGGCTTCCTTGGTTAAACAAACTTTCCTTGCAATTGTTGCCTTATGTTCATTAGGTTTTATGACTTTGTGTTGCATTATGTAGCATTAGTTTTATGTTTTTAGGAACAAAGAGTATTTTATGATCCAAAAACTTTATTAGAAAACTTTATTTTAATACCAGCATTAAAAGGCAGTTAGTAAATCCATAGTGCTTCTTGTTTTCTCAGTCTTAGATCATCACCGACCATGTGGAATCTGGTGGAACCATTTTAATGAATTGAGCTCAAGTTTTCACATTGTAACTGGCAATAAAGCATACTAGTTCTCAGCATTCAATAGAAACACCACTAATATTTATATTCCTCCTATGAATCACACTGAGGATGACTTTTCTATGACAAATACACATAAGGGCTGGAATGAAGCAGAGAAAGCCAACATATCATTTGGACTGTTTGGGAAAGTTTTTGTAGCTCTCTTTTCCAACACATAAAAGAATTCATGCCAATGTCCTATTGCCCTTTCCATCAGTCATAGTATTAAACATTATTTCAAACAGACAAAAAGAGAGAGCAAGAAAGAGCACAAAAACTTTGCCAGGAATCATACGCCCATCTCAAAAACGGCTGCATTTCCACTGGGTCAAATACCATGACATTTCCTGCTGTGACCTCTTTGGTACATTCCAGCAACCCTGTGGTGTTAACCCAAACTGTCTTTGCTAAAGATATCCTTTATTATTGTCGTACTGTGTTCCAAACAGAACTGTACACAGACAATAAGCATAATAAGTTTGACTCTTCTCTCACAGGCATTAAAAGCGGGGCCTCTCCTGCAAGTACAATGGACCAAATTTTCAGACTTCATAAAAATGAATGGAGGGAATATAACCCACTGGCAAGTAAATAAGCATTATTTTGCATATATGTTCTGAAGTATAACCTGCCTTTGCGGGTAGTTTCTCCCACCAAGCCATCCAGGCAATTATTTAAGGGGGTTGCCCTCATGTTTCCTCTTATTCTTTGTCTTCTGAATGAGAACCAGAGTCTTCAATCTTCATCCCAAATCCTCTCTGACCAATCCCCATCCTTCTTTCAACAGTGGCCAGAAAGCCATGCACACACAGTAGATCTCTGCAAACTCTCATTAGATTTAGTTCAGGCTCCATTTTGGTTTCCTTAGCAATCTTATTGGACAGTGGGGCAAATGCCATATTGCTGTAAACTACAGAAAGGCCAGCTCCCTTGGAAAACCCTGCAAACAGCTTACAATGTGATCTCATATCACTTCAAAGACTACAATGTGGTGCAGTGGTTAGGAGTGGCAGACTCTCATCTGGAGAATCAGGTTTGATTCTCCTTTCCTCCACATGAAGCCTGCTGGGTTACCTTGGTCCAGTCACAGGTCTCTCAGAACTCTTTTAGCTCCACCTACCTCACAAGGTGCCTGTTGTGGGGAGAGGAGGGGAAGGCCATTGTAAGCCACTTTGAGACTCCTTAAGGTAGAGAAAAGTGGGGTATAAAAACCTACTCTTCTTTCCTCCTTCTTAAATAAAAAGTGACCAAGCCTGCACAAGCATGATGGGAGAACTGCTCTACATTTAAAGACACAGGAGGAAGGAAAGGCCAGATATTTCCATATCTATCTTCTTTATGGAATACTGGAAGCAGCACCTAAAGGTCAGCACTGACTGGTAAAATTTTGCCAGAACTCTCAAATTCATATAACTCAAATCAGAGTTATTACAAAAAGTAAAGAGAGCATTTGCATACCATATCTGAGATACATACAAAAGAAGAAATACGTATATTATTAGATTCTAAAACAACAAAAAGCAAATGGTCTGTCCCGGAGTAGATGACAAGAAAAGTGAATAGAGAGAAACATGCCACACTTTTTTGTTTTTCAGTGTTGTACTAATGACCACTTTTTAAAAACTGTGTAGAGGGGAGGGAAGGGCAGAGAAAGAGGTCATGATTCCTCGGGATATCATATTAATAGAAGTTACTGAACTAAAAATGTTTGGAAGCCACTGCCGTTGTCTTAGATTGGAAAATGTACATGTGTACCACAAGGATTGTTCAAAAAATCTTGAATATAAAATATTTCAAAGCATGAGAAGGATCCAGTCAGCATTAGGTAATTTGAACTTCTGAGCTGTAGCATTGTGAGATCTTTCTCGATGCTCTGAAGTCTAGTACTATTGTGGGGAATTCCCAGTTGTCCCCCACACACATATAAGGATTTCTCAGAGACCCCCCAACGTAGGTTATTTTTCTTTGTTCTTTGCATTTCAGTTTTCCCCTACCTTTTAACTACATTTTTGATGTCAGAGTATTTTTCTGTTATAGTATATGTGGGGTTAGCAATATTGATTTTTTTTTCCTGTGTAAGAATACTTTCAGTAGCCATCAGAACTGAAGAATTATATTTTCTAATCTCTCCCCCCCCTCCGCTTATGGAAATGAGATGTTAGGTATAATCCAAACCTTGCACCTGAAAGGGCTTTTCATGGAATTTATAAGCAAAATGCTCTGCATATACAGGATTTCCATTGCACATGGAGGTTGTTCCATTGCACCTATAAAAAGCAAACACTGCTTTTGAATAAACTTCATTATCTGATGTGTGATTTTGGATTTGGCCATTGTTGCTTGATATCAGTATGGCAAGAACTACACCATATGAAACTTTCCCCTTTTGTATAATATCTCCGATGTTAAGATTTTGGACAGAAATTGTGTCATGTTTTAAAGAACTATGTTTTAACAAAGTATTTTAAAAACACCTGAAGCATTTTTCAGCAAGTGAGCCTTCCAGAGGTTCTGCTCAAGAGCTCTCCAGTTTAAAGCTGGTATTTCTGAGGCAATGGGTATAAATACATATGTTACCTCAACTTTTGAGTCACACGACTCATTAAAAACTGATGTCAGAGAGAATGAAAAGGAAGTACGAAATTGTGTAAGAGGAACAAAACAATGATTTTAGACACTTATGGCAACAGTAAAGTAATTAGTTCCTGACATCTGTTTCCCTTGCATAAGGCCAATGTTAACCCCTTTTTTAACACAAGTAGGAACATTAATGGAAAAATATGCTATGGATTCTAATTCACTTTGGTGATGTACTGATAGTGAACAAAATTTATCACAAACCAGATTTTTCCTCTCTTAACTGAGTCTCTATGAAAACGATGGACTATAGATTAAGTAAACAAATAGATGAAGCCCCTCTATTAAACAGATGTACCCAAGCACTATAGATGCAGCCTATAAGGCACTAAAACGTAAAATCTCAAATTCTCATGAAAGTAAATTAACATTTCCCCTTCCCTCTTTTGCCTCATCCGCTCTGTGTGACACTCTTGTAGACTGTACATTTTTTAAGCGTGGTGATTTGTCTTTTTTTTGCTATTCTGTAAAGTACAGTGCACCAGGGTGGGTTTGCCATTTACTACAATGGGAGAAATTTTGGTAGGCTATTGCTATAAGCTCTGCCCTCCCTCACAGTGGGGTTGGAGAAGAGAAATACAGGTGGCCTAGAGTGAAGCTGGGAGTCACAGTGCCTATGCTCCCCCCTGCCCAGGCTAGCAAAGAGCAGCGCAGGCATAATGGTGCCCAAATTTGTCTTATGCAAGCAGCACCTGTATTCCTTCTTGTCAGCATAGTGCAAAGCTGGGTGCTGCTGTGCCCCTGCTTCTCTTCACTGACCTAGGTTTGGTGGGGCAGCAAGGAAGAATACAGTTACCATTGGAATAACGAAAAGCTTGGCACAATGGTGCCTGTTCTCTTCACTGGCCACCATGCTCAGGCCAGCAAAGAAGAGAATGGGAGCAGTGGCACATGCCTTTGCCCAATGCCAATGGCTCCCCATTTCTCCATGCAAGCTCTACTGTACCCAGGCCTGCAATGCAAAACACAAAAATGGAAGATTTGCATTCACTTACCGTGAAGCTTCCTTCTTGGTGGTCCGGGAGTTGCTGACATTGACTAGGATTGAGTTGCTGTATACAGCAAGAGAGGTGGGATAAAATGCTTTCATTTTACACACACACACATCTTTATCTAAGAGTCCAGGATACAAATGATTAAAATAAATACATAAAATCTCCATTTCTAATGACAGTAAAGAAATATACTTGGTGTTAATGGCTTTTCAACCCGCCTTATGCTTTCAATTGGTGTGAAACCTGATTTATTTTTGCAATGGATTGAGTCTATGCTATTCCTGACTATTTACCATGGCTCCCCCTTTCTTATTGTGGCGTTAATTTATTGCTGCTTTTATTTTTTATACTAAAAACATTATCTTGCACAAACCTCTACATTTTAATGAAAAATCATATGCCAAGTTGTGACTATTTTAATTAATCTTTTAAGACCAGTTTTAATATACTGTATAATATACTGTATAGCATGTAGTTTAGCTGGTGTTGCATAAATATTTAATGTAAATTTTACTGAGAGTTTGCAGTACAAATATATTAAATAAGCAGTCTTTCACCCCTCCTGAAGAGCTTTTTCCAGAAGATGGTGGGAAGATAAAGCACTTCTTGCAGCACAGGGGCTGCAGCTGTTGGAGACATTGGTAACTCCTACATGGGGGTATAGAAGCTCCTTTTATGTGCACAAAGAGGGTGATGAGATCCTGGCAATAAGCATAAGTGAGTACATGCTACTATGTATTATGTCACTATGTATTATGTCTATTATGTGGTCACATATGGTGATGGTATGGAAAATTTTCTTTGTGGCTCATACTTTATGACACTTCCTCTATTCTTTGATGCAGGTCATTCTAAACTGGCATTGTTTGCAGTCTTCTAACTCATGGGCATTTGTATATCAATTACATAGCAGCTCTTTTTGCAGTGGTGGCTAAAAAAATCTGGAAAATTCTGGGGTCGAGAGGGACTCTGCTGAGCATTTTTGGAAGCAAAATTTTACGAATGTGGCTTTAAAACTGATCTGATTAAAATGAAGCAGTATAGTGTATTAAAGGTACCTCTCTGGCTCAGGTCAGATTCCTTTTTCCATTTGATATATTGTTTTACACGCTTATAATTAACCTGTTCATAATGTTTTAAAACATTTTCTTCCTAAATTGCAATAATCTGGAAAATAACAAGGGCTAAAATACAATTATAGCAGTGGAACCAGCTTGGTGAAGTGGTGTAGAGCAGTGGCCTCTAATCTGGAGAACTGGGTTTCATTCTTCACTCTTCCACATGAAGCCTGCTGGGTGACCTTGGGTCAGTCACAGTTCTCTCAGAACTCTCTCAGCCCCCTTCCTCACAAGGTGCCTGTTGTGGGTGTTAGCCACAACACCAGGTCTCTGTATGAATTATGATGGGGAAATTTAGCTGAGATACCATTGTTTAATAGGTGTACCAGCTAAGGATTGTCCTCTAACTATACCAGAGTCAGAACCCTCTAGGAGCGGCACAGAACACAGACAGGAAATATCCTTTATGAAAATTATTAAGAAAAAATCCTTAATACATTCAGCTAATTTAATAAAAGTATCACACACACACACGAGCTAAGGAATAAAGGGTTGACGTGACCTTAAGAGATCAGAGACAAAAGAGGGCTAAGCGTCGATGGGGCTATTGTACTGATTTGGTGTACTGATTAAGACTCTAATCTGGGAAAATTGGGTTTGATTCCCCACTTCTCCACATGCAGCTGCTGGTGTGACCCTGGGTCAGTCATAAGTTCTTTCAGAGCTGTTTTCCCATGGGCAGTTCTTGAGAGAGCTCTCTCAGCCCCACCTACCTCACAGGGTGTCTGCTGTGGGGAGGGGAAGGGAAAGGGATTGTAAGCCACTCTGAGACTCCTTCAGGTAGTGAAGGGCGGCGTATAAATCCAATCTCCTCCTCCTCCTTCTGAAGAGGAGAGTTCGTGGTAAGGGCAGATGGCTTGGCCAGCAAGCACGTCTGTGAAGACCCAAAGGAGATGGGGGATCCAGCCAGTACACGTCCCAGTAGACTGAACCAAAGATGGTTGGGTTTGGAGTCCAGATATAGGAAAATTGTGCCTTCAGGGCACTGGGTACAATAGGGAAATGGTCCAGGATGGACCATAATGACCGCTAATGGCTCAAAAGGGGTTTTGGACAAAAGAGGTCCAGGTTTGGGAAGGGAAGCATCTGTTAGCGAGTTGTTGGGCAATTGCAGAGTCTTGGCTCCATTAATGGCTGGGCTATCCACGAAATAACAGACCGTGGCCAGGGCGGTCCCAGTATTGAGGGCAAAGTCCAGAGGTTTGATTGTGAGACGTACAGCTGGAATGCAGGTAAGCTGTCACCTTTGAGATGATGAAATTAAGGCATTGTCCTTTCATGATGACAGATATGTGCTTGCTGTATCTGAACCTGATGGCTGACTGCTGCAGAGACAGTCCTGAGCACATGTCTGGGCTAGTTGGCTTTGCACATAGAGAGAGCTAGACCTGACCTATGCCAACTTTGGCCCTATCCTGGTTGGCATGCCATCCTTCATGTGGCAAGGGGAGGCTTGGGCTAACATGGAGGGAAGAAGGGAAGGGAATTGTAAGCCTCTTTGAGACTCCTCAGGGTAGAGAAAAGCGGGGTATAAAAACTTCTTCTACTTCTTCTTCAAAATAATTAAACCAACCAAATATCTGGATAATTTAAAGAAGTATTAAAACTATCAGGAAAAGCTGTAAACAGGAAGGGGGGGGGGAGTACAAAAAGAGAAAGCTGTAGAAGACTGTTCCTTAGCAGCCAACCAGCTATTCTGAGATTTCCTTATGAAGAGAACAGACTGAAATGGACTAGGGCATAAGGTCAGGCATAAAGTCTGGAAATCCCCCAAATCAGACAGTTGTAATACAAGGAGAAAAGGTTTTTAATAGAGAGCCCAAGAGACCTACTGAGTAACAGTCATGGAGAAGGCATAAAATGTCTCCTAAAACAGGGAAGAAAAAGGCACGATTTAGCCCATCAGAACAACTGATAATGCTAAGAGATGCGGACCAACAAACACCCTGACAACATGTGAACTGCCTGAGCAGACTGCAGAAACATATTTGGACACCAGTAAACATACTGAAAGGAAAATAAGCATCTGCTTCAGTCTTGCCTTGGTCTTAGAAAAAATGAAATGCAAAGGAAGGTGCTGCGATAAGTACATACGAAGCAAGATGGCAAAGGATCAGTTCTCAAAAACGACAGAGAGGCAACAAGGGATGGTCATTTATATAAGTGTTCTTGTCCTTTCACTTGCTCCAATGTATTTTATTAAACATGACCATACTTTATCCTGTTGCCCAAGAAAACACCGCAGGACAATTTTAGCAAAAATGTAACACTTTATAAGCAGCAGCCACCACTGCTATGAATCAAATGTGGATCTTCAGCATGAATGCAGTAATTCAGACACTTTTAAGACCTTTATGATATTATATGTTGTTGCCAGGGAGACAGATCTCTGCTCTCTAGAATTCAGTTGTAATTCTGGGGGATCTCCAGGCCCCACTTGGCGGGTGGCAACCCTAGGCTGTGCGAGGTAGGGGGAAAAGGAAGCAGGAGTCTGGGAGAGTGATGGGGCAGAAAGAGAGAGTGATGGGGTAGGGAGGCAAAAAAACAGAATGATGAGGGGGTAGAAAGAGAGAGGAAGTAACATGTATGGAGGAGAGATAGAGAGTAAGAAAAGGGGGGGCATAAGGGAGAAAGAGTGTGAGAGAGGTAGGGTGAGAGGGGAGAAAGCAAAGGTGTGAAGAAGGGGATAACCATCCTGCGAGTTTCTTGCGGGACTCCACTTGGGGAATATAGCTGCAAGATATCATTTGCATGTGTTAGTTTGTTTCTTTAAAATCATAATGGTTTTAATTATGATTTGTAAGCCACCTTGAGACACAAGGAAAAGTGGGATATATATTTTGATTAATTAATTAATTAGCTAGTTAGTAGCATGGCCAGTGTGACACTGAGGTGGGTAAATTTTGGAAGGTGGCAGCCTCTTGCTCACCCCCCTCCGCTCCCACTAGTACCTCATGCTCCTTCTTTTATTTTTGCCAGGCAACTTTAAACACAGTGCAGCAAATTATCCAGTATTTCAAGATGCCTAGGTAATGAGGAGAGAGCATTATCTGCTCCTTCTCCTAGGTGGTGAGGATGACAGTGGTGGCAAGGGGTAGTGTTTGCATCAGATAAATACCCTTTGTTGACCTGACATTGAGGGTTTGATGGTGTCATGAAAATATATATATACAGCATGATTATGTGTCTTAAGAATGGTTTACTTTACACAATCCATGACCCCCAGAGTCCATGGATTTCAATGTATTTAATGCAGAAGGAGTAAAGAGTACAACATATAACCACACAATATATTTTCTAACATTTCATGCTGTCAGCTGAGGCAATGAGCAATGACTCCACCACCTGCCTCTTTCTTGTATGTCCTTGAATAGCAAGAGGATCGGCAGTCTTGAGGGTAATGCCCATAGAGTCTGGCAAGCCACCATCCAGTTGGCAGCACTCAAGAGAAGGTCAGTTGGGATGAAAAGAGATGGGAACAATGTTCTAGTGAGGATAGGGGGTTGGTAATGGTGCCATCCAAGAGCAGGCCTATGTATCAGAGAAAATGTAAGTATCCCAGATTTAATTGTACTTCATAAAAGCAGGATAGAAAAGTCAAATAAATAAACAGATCACCATAATCAACAACAGTACTACTGGAATGAAGGTCAGTGGAAATCAATGAGATTGCTTTGCAAGGAAGTATGCTGGGATCTGCATCCAAGACCCTCTGCATTGTTTTATATTTTTGCCAGATGTTTATGCTTTCCCCACCCCCCACTTTTTGGCTGCAAAAATCTCACAAGTGCCTCCGTATCTGCCGATCAAACAGAAGCTGTGCAGCTGGAAGAAAGAAGATCATGCCAGTGGGATCTAGGGACCCTTTTAAAAGCACTGAAGTAATACACTGAGTGGAATTCTTTATTTCTTTTTAAAGCACTGCCTGAGTGAGGAAGGGAAACTGTTTCCCAGGAAAGGAAATTGCCTGAAGCATATCTGGCAGAAAAGTTCTCTGTATTTAGTTCTGATGAACTGTATCTTTCACCCCTTTTTATAAGGTGAGTTATGTTGAGAGTGAACACTTTTTAAAAACAAAAATGGGAAAGATCTAATTTTACTTTAAATACACCAAGTTGGTAGTTGCTATTTTATGACAAAGAGTGTATAACCAATCAAAAACAAGCAGGAAATCACAGTATGGAAAAAACTGTCCCATTTGAAGCATATGTTGAACACGAAGATGAAGAAACAGATAGCATTAAATACTTTAATTTTCTTTAATTCCTATCTTTTTAAAGTATCAAAGCATGCAAAAGCATGATAAATGAATCAGTTTTGTTGACTTTAATGTATCTCACCATTACTAACAACATTTCAGCAATTACACACTCCAACTGAAAAAGACAGACTTGTTTCCACATCTTGCAGTCAATTGTATTTGGCAGTGTGTTTATAAACCTCTTCACAATTCCAACATAGTTTTTAAAAGGCTGCTTCTTTTGAGCCTCAGGATCCAACCGGCAGACCTGCGGCCCCCCCCCCGCATTAAAAAACCCACCTGTTGGAAGTCTACAGCCTTTTTTTTTTTTTGGTAAACAAATTTTTATTATTTTCCATACAAGTTTTACATTTAACCATTTCCAATTTTCCATTGTTCACCCATACCTATTTCCTCCCCTCCCTCCTGTGGCTTCCCGCAATGTTTCCCCCTTACCCTCCACATTACTATATATCATCAATTATATCATTTTTCTTATCATTACAGATTTAGGATAACATCATTTAACCTAATATTGATCTAAACACATTAAATTTTGTTTCACATCCCAGTTCTTCTCCAGATAAATTTTAAAGTCATTCCATTCTTCAAAAAATACCTCATCTTCTTTGCCGTTCAATTTTTTTGTAATTTTGTCCATTTCAGTCATGAACAGAACTTTTTGTATCCAATCTTCAATCTCTGGTACTTTCTCTGTTTTCCAAAATTGTGCCAACAACATTCTCGCAGTTGTTATTAAGTACCAAAGTAAAGTCTTTTTAGTCGTGTTCACTTCATCTATTTTCAAACCCAAAAGCAGAATTTCGGGTGCTTTTTTAAAAGAGCATTTCAATATTTTTTGCATTTCATTGTGGACTTTTGTCCAAAAGTCTACAGCTTTTTCACAAGTCCACCACATATGATAAAATGAGCCCTCATGACTCTTGCATTTCCAACATTTGTTTGACATATTCTGGTTCATATTTGCAATTTTCTTCGGAGTCATGTACCACCTGAGCCTCAGGATCCAACCGGCAGACCTGCGCCCCCCCCCCCGCATTAAAAAACCCACCTGTTGGAAGTCTACAGCCTTTGAAGGGGATCTGTACTTGTGGAGTAACTGGTGGCAGAGAAGCTGAAACAGGGAAGGGAGGTTGGACCACCTCAGGCTCTGACCTGTTTGGCTATATTTGTGTGATTTGTCTCACTGTCCCCATATCACTGCTTTCCCAGCCTGTTACATTTTGTTTCCCTAATGACCAGGAACAAATCAACTGCATAGCACAAGAAAAACACTGCAAGCCTCACCCTATGCCACAAACAAACTCTTGTCCAGCAACACCACAAATATCTCCTGCCTATTCAACTTGCTGCACTTATAACACAGTTTTATTTGTTTAGGACATTTTATCTCACCGTTATCTCACTGCAAATACTCAAGGTAGCTTAGAATGTTAAAAATACAATAAAACAATTAACTATCAGCAAAATCAAACAGCAGTCTAAAATTTGCTAAAAGAATCCAGTCTCCACAGTAGAAACCATAACCATGACATAATTAATATTAAAAGCTCACATAAGAAGATGGCCAGGCACCCAAACAATAGTAGTGACAGTATGAAGTTCATCTCCTCAGGGAACGAGTTCTAATGCTGGATGCCACCAAAGAGAAGGCCCTTTCACCAGTAGCCCCTTGCTTGATTTTAGAAGGTGGGGGCACTGGGAGAAAGGCCTCAGAAAATCTGTTCCCAGGCAAATTTAAAGTGCAATCCTGTGCAGAGTTACTCTAGTCTAAGCCCGCTCATTTCAATGAGCTTATAGTGGAATAGCTCTGCACAGGATTGCTCTGTTCGTTTATTATACCTCAACTAGTCTCTTACTAATTTCATAGATTTGTTCAAGATATCCAGAAGTGGGACTTCCGGTTTAAGCATTTTGCCGCTCGGACGCGTCTCGTCTCGCTCTGATGGGGACGCGCCAAGACCCAGCCGACGGGAGGGGTCCGAGTTCATCCCGGACCTCCCCAGGGTCTCTGTAGGAGACCCTCAGCCTGGGGAGCTGAGGAGAGCCTCTTCCAAGGCGACAGCCAAGGAATTGAGGCTCACCTTATCTCCGAAAGGTACCGTCACTGCGGAGTCAATATGGTGCTTAGAGACGACTGCCAGAGCAAGCGACCATGATCAAAACTTCAAAATGTTTCAAAAAGATCTCCAGGTCTCCAAACTGTGAGTTAAGCAAAGCTCAGGTGAAAAAGCGAATTGACCTTGGTAGTAATTGGAAGTGCCTACATTTGAAGCGTGGAGGGAGAGGGACTAAACACTCCCACCCCTTTTTTGAAAAAGATTTAAAAGCGGTTTTAAATCGGAAATAAAAAGACTTAAAGCTAAAATAAGCGCATAAGAAGTTAAGCGAAGGCAAAAACTGCCAAAATATACAAAGCGGATTTAAATCGCATAACTTTTGTCTTGTTTTGGGAAACTTACTTCTTGTTGATGTTATGGCTGGGAGAGGACGGAGGGCGCCGGAGAAAAAACTGGTTACCGGAAATAACATACCAACAATTCCCTCCCAGAACCAGGAAGTAACTACAGACTTTTCTTCACTGTTAGCAAATGCACTGTGCCCCCTAATGGAACAGATGACTAACCTCAACACCAAACTGGTCAGTGTTCAAAAACAACTGAATCAAATGGACAAAAGAACCTCAGTTACTGAAAAAACGTTGAAAAAAATGGAAAAACAGACTGAGAGTATTAATAAGAGAGTAGATGAAGCAGAGAATAAAAGATCCTCCGATAAAACACAATTAATACAGCTCCAGGTGGAAAGATCTACATATGTTCTACACTTCCATGGGATCCCTGAAGAGAAGAACGAGGACTTAAAAGAACTTTTGGCGGAGGCTTTGGCCCCACCCAGACTTTATAAAAAAGAATAAACTTCCAAGGGAAACCTACCTAAAATTCACAAAACAATCTACCAGAGAACTGGTGCTAAAATCTACAATGCAAAAATCTTTAAAAATTAAGAATGAAGAGATAAAAATACTAACTACAGGGTTATCTGGATGACGCTTCTGTCCTTGACCCATTCCAGTCCGGTTTTTGCCCGGGACGTGGGACGGAGACAGTACTGGTTGCCCTTACTGATGACCTCTGTAGACATCTGGATCGAGGCAGTGTGGCGGTGCTGTTGTTGTTAGATCTGTTGGCCGCATTTGATACGGTCGACCATCAGCAGCTGGCCCACCGCCTCGCCGATGTGGGGATCAGGGGGCTTGCCCTTCAATGGCTTGCCTCGTTTCTCCAAGGTCGGGGACAGCCGTGGCTGGGTGGCTCAGGCTGAGCAGGCTGAAGTTAAACCGGCGAAGACGGAGGTCCTGTGCTTGAGTCGGACCGGAATGGGGTTAGGGCTCCCGCTACCGACCTTCAATGGGGCACCTTTGGTGCCAGCTTCGGAGGTTAGGAGCTTGGGAGTGCTTCTGAACTCTACCTTAACAATGGAGGCCCAGGTAGTGGCCACTGCCAGATCGGCCTTTTATCATCTTCAGCTGATATGGTAGTTGGTTCCTTTCCTTGACCGCAATGACCTAGCTACAGTGATCCATGCGATGGTCACCTTGAGGCTAGACTACTGCAACGCTCTCTACATGGGGCTGCTTTTGTTGCAAATCCGGTAGCTACAGCTGGTGCAGAATGCTGCGGCCAGGTTGTTGGTGGGCGTCCCTTGCTGGGAGCACACCCGACCTGTGCTGAAAGCGCTGCACTGGCTGCCTATAGCATACTGGATTCGCTTCAAAGTGCTGGTGCTTACCTTTAAAGCCCTACATGGCCAGGGTCCGACATACCTGAGGGACCACATTTCCCCATATATTCCCCAAAGAGCACTTCGGTCGGGGTCGCAACACCAGCTGGTGACCCTGGGCCCTAAGGAGGCCAAGCTTGTGTCAAAAAGGGCCAGGTCATTTTCAGTGGCTGCTCCTACCAGGTGGAATGAGCTCCCGGAGGAGATCAGGGCCCTGTGGGACCTTGTGCAGTTCCGCAGGGCCTTCAAGACGGAGCTCTTCCGCCAGGCTTAGGAATAGAAGCCGCCACGGCCACTTCCATCACCGCTCTTTTATAGAGAGAGACCGCCGGGGGGTTGGGCAACATCTTTCCATTACCTTAGCCTTCCCCTCTGCTACGCAAGTTGTTAGGAGTTTTATATGTGCATCCGTTGAAATCAAATTTAATGTTTTAAATGTTTTAAATTTTTGTATATTGTACGCACTTAGTGCCCTATGTGAGCCGCCCTGAGCCCGTTTGCGGGGAGGGTGGGGTATAAATGCAATAAAATAAATAAATAAATAAATAAATAATAAAAGACAATGAAGAAGAAGAATCCTACTCACAGGATTCAAAAAGCACTACTTCCACAGCACCAGAATCATCAGAATCGGAGAAAGGAGCAGCTGCCCCTAAACCCAAGAAAATGAAGAAATGCAGGAAGAAAAGACTCTAGAACAAGAACAATAGTTCTTAAAGGCAAAATTTGTGCTAAGCTATTAAATGCATACTCTTAAAGCAATACTGCAATGAATTAAATTGTACACCAAACTTGTAATATTAGGTCAATAAGCCTTATTTTTAGCTAACAAGATCGTGATATGTATTAGCTCTCCTTTCCCCAAACCAATAGATGATATAGTTTAGAATAGTGGTCTCCTTTCCCCATCAAGTAGTTTCTATGTATTAGTCTATCCTTTTCCCATTTCCCATAGTTATAGGGATAGGGCATAGTTTCCCTTCCCCTTTCAATTTTTAGTTGTAGTTCTTTGTAGTTTATAGAAAATGCAAATTAAAAAAATCCCCCTCGGGGAGCAAAAAAAAAAAGGTATCCAGAAGTGCACCAGGATTAAATGAAAAGGACACAATATTGGGGGTTACCTTCTGTGATGAATTAGAAGCCAATGTATTTATTTGTATTTTTTCCGTTTTTCCAGGTTTATGTTCCCTGATACCTTCCAAGGCCCTCAGGGCAACTTCTTTTGCATTCGGACTCTTTAATAGGGGCCATATGCCTAATGGAGAATTTCTTTATATGATGAAGAGAAGCTAGTACTTTTCTTCTTGCCTAAAGCTCCCAAGAGAAATTCAGGACTCAGGATTGGCCCTTGCCCATTCTGGAGTAAAATTTGTAACCAATCCTGAGGAAATGGGTGGGAGACCAGAGGAAGGAAACTTATAAAAGCCTCTTCCCCAAGAGCTCAGTGTGCATTTCTTGGAGCTGTTCAGCGAGATAGTTGCTGTGGGTAGCGAAAGTACCTTCACACAAGGAAATGTGAATTTGTTGACTGGATCCAATCCAGGGTCTGGACAAAGATACTATAGGTGAACTAGCGACAAGTTTAACATAATTGTGTTAAGGACTTTACTATTATTTTCTTGCCTGGTTTCCTTTCATTCTATTACCCCAGGGTGATACTTGCTGTCACCAAAGGCCAGGCAAACTGGTCATTGTTTTGTACATTCTAAACTATTAACAACTACTTGCACTTTTTTGCTATTTTTTAAAATACATACAGTGCTTCAATAAATCTTTAAAAAAAACTCTACCAGGGTTTTCACATTTGAGGCTCAAGTTATACCTATAGTCAGCAGCCTTCTACAAGGAGGCACTGCCAGGGAGCTGGAAAGGAAAGGAGAGTAATCTAGACAGCACTAGAGGTAAGTCCCAGGAGGGAGTTGGACCACGAGCCGGAGGAAAGAGGCGAGTGAGGTCCTTCAGAAACTGCTTTGTTTGCAGGTGAGAAAAAACGGAATAGACATCCACCTCAGAAGGCGGAAATGGCAGCTAAATAAACTCTTAAAGAAGAGCAACTAAGACCCAGGTCCAGCCGGGTCAACAAGAATTCGGAAACTATCCTCAAGTCCGTACGGGGCGGTGGTAAACCCAATGACTCGAGGTAGGACAGGAATTTCTTCCACTCCCCTTCATAGGAAGTGCATGTAGCTGGCTTCCGACAGTTCAATGGAACTTCCAGGAGCGTATTTGATGGTGGAATAATTATGAAGTTGGGGGCCTTGGGTACCTAGATAAATTCTATGAGGTACCCCTTTTCGATGACGGACAGTACCCACTGGTCTGATGTTATTCGCTGCCAAGCAGCCAAGTAGGGGACAGGCGGGTAGGGGTGGGACGACAGGAGTCAAAGGCTCTGCTTGGAAGCTTTCGGAGTCTTAGCCTTGGGCTGAGAGACAGGTGAGAATTTTGGTTTGTGCCCATACAGGCGGGAAAACACAGTGGGTGAGCGTTGCCACTGTGTTTCTGGGGACGACTTAAGAGAGGATCTGTGAAACCACGGCTTGTTCCAGAATTTTGCTTTGGATAGTTTAGGAGCCAACATGGCTCCTAAATTTCACGACGTCTTTATACTTTAGGTCTTGCAGGACTGTATCAGTCGTGGCACTGAAAAGGCCCTCACCTTCGAATGGAAGGTCCTCAATGAGAGTCCTGGTGTCCTGCGGTAGGGCAGTAGAATGCAACCAGGCGTGACGTTGGAGGGTAACTGCTGAAGTCAGTGTTTTGGCAGCCGCATCCAATGTGTGCTTAGCTGCATTGAGCTGATGCTTAGCCAAAAGCATTCCCTCCTTCTGAATCCTGCGAGCCTGACAGTTAGTGTCCTCAGGGAGGGTTGCAATAAATTCAGACATCCCAAAGAGCAAACTGATATCTCCCTATACATGCTATATAGTTCGAGGTCTTGATACCAAGAGCTCCCGCAGAATAAAATTTTCTTCCAAATGAATCAAGTTTCCTTCCTTCTTTCTCAGAGGGGGTGGAATGACTGTGTCTGCCCTTGGAGGAAGAAGTGACTATGAAAGAATTAGGTTTAGGGTGGGTAAACAGAAATTCAGCACCCTGCTCCTGCACTTTATACATATGATCTACCCTCCGGCTCGAGACGGGTGTAGATGCCAGGTGAGACCATGGGACTTCAGCTGCCTGAAGGAGGACCAAAGTAATCGGTAAGGCAATCGGTGTAGAGGTGTCCATCTGGACGATATCGAACACAGAGTCTGTCACAGTAGGCGAGGGCTCTACCGTAGACAGAGTGAGCATGTTAGCCATCCACTTAATGAAATCTCCGTAGGATTTCAAGTCTTCCGAAGGGGAGATTGGAAGATCATTGCCCAGTTGTTGAGGTGGCGAGGTTCCACCGGAGGATCAGGGTTTTCATCCCCTGATCGGGAGGAAGCGCCTGAAGAGGTGGAGTGCGCAGATGGCTTGGAAAAAGACAGGTAACATCAGTATCAATGGAATCGGATTCAATGGTTCTTTAAACTTTGGAACTGTTGGGTGCGACAGCTTGGAAGGTTTGCCCATCGGCCTCGACGGTTGGGGCCTCACAAACTCCAGCATCGATGGAGGATCTTGATACTGGGAGATACGTGAAGAGGTGGACTGATGGTCCCACTCCATTGGTTGGGGTGGGAACCATGGCATACTGCCTGTAAATGGATAGGCCCCATACATGTATTGCCACTGCCGTTGGTCCCAGAAGAGTGGTGGTGGCGGATGGATCGGTGCCGATGGTTGGTCTCGATCATCAGGTCGGAAATGCATCGGCTCCGCGGTCTGAGTGCAGACTTTCAACACTGGAAGACCAGGAGATCTGTGTCAAGTCCATATCATGGTCAGAGCCAGTAAGCTGGATAGGACGCAGTGAAGGCGACTGAGGTACACCTTGTGGCTGCTCTCAGCTCGAAAAGTCAAGGGAAGCAGCCCCCATAGGATTCGGTTCCGAGACCCTCCAAGGGGGTCAGCGGAGATTGCATAGGGGGAGTTTTCTTATGCTTTTTTATGTTTGACTGGCCGATCATCCTTGCCTTCCCTGCATTTTTGGGAGGGAGTATGGGCTAAGGACTGAGATGTCTGGGCAGAGCATTTCAGCATCGGGCGGTCAACATCTATGTGAGTTGATATCGGGGACAGTGCAGCCGTCGATGCCGAGGCGGCAGTCGACATTGACACATGCCCTGAAGTGTCTTGTGATGACATTGGTGAAAGCGCTAACTCCAAAAGCGCAACACGAAGTCTAGCAGATCTGTTCTTCCTTGTCTGTGTCGAAAACTTCACACAATGAGCCCAAGAGTTCACTCGGTGTGATTCCCCGAGGCACCAAAAACAAAGCGAGTGTCAGTCTGGGGGAGCGATCTTGCTGCCGCACTTAAGGCACCTTTTAAAGAAACCTCACCTCTTGGCCATAGGCCGGGAGAGAGGGGGAAACACATGGCAGAGTCCAAAAGGAAATAAATCTGTAGAAACAAAGTCCTTTCACTTAACAAAAATAGACAAGAAGAAAACGAAGAAACTTAGAAGAAAACGAGGAATAGGCCTAAAAGCCCAAATTTTTTACTGACCAAAGCGGAGAAGATCCTACCAGCGCGGCTGTCAAAAGAGAACTGGCAGGATTGTCGTGCCCCTCGGTCATGCGCAGTGGGGTCGGTGCGTGACTGGGGAGCGGGCGCAAAAATCCCTTTCGCTTTCAAGAGGAACTGATTGAGGTCAGTGCAGGTGCACTATATCCCAGAGGTGTGATGTACAGAGACTACGGACATAGTTTGTTCTACAGGATCTATAGCTGAGGTATAAACGCATGTATGAAGTGCATACTTTCTTTGATGGGAAATAGAACTTGATTTGCAGAAAATCTCTCCTCATATATAATTCTGTTTTGGTCATGGACTTTCCTGAACATTCCAACACGCTCCCAAATCAGTTGGCTCCCTGATCTGTCACTCAGAGGGTCTCCCTATCCACTGGCTGCGTTGCCCGAGTCCTGCCTCCAACATTCTAAACAGTTTGCTGTTCCTCCCCCCCCATAGCCAGTCAGAACACAGAGGTCATTTGCATATGTGCCCTGATTGGCCTTTGCCTTGGAACACAAAGTTTGTTTGCATATGCGGCCTCATTGGCCTTTGCCTCTAACATTCTAAACAGTTTGCTGTTGCTGTTCTGAGGTAAAATGTGATCTGAGGTAAAATACATTTCCCCTTAGTGCCTGTTGGGGAAAACCATTGTTGCCAATCTCCAGGTGAGGGCTAAAGATCACTCAGAATTACAACTGCTTTCCAGATGGCAGAGATCAGTTCCCCTGGAGAAAATGGTGGGCTCTGTATCCTTATATGCTGCTGAGATGGCTCCTGTATGACAGCCAATGTGACGTAGCAGTCAGGGCTTCAGAGCACGGTAGAAGCTGCAGGTGGTGGGTTGGAAAGCTGAAGAGTGAGGGGAAAATAAAGGTAGGTTGATGATTGGCTGGGAAGGAGACAGGGTTGCCAACTCCAGGTGGGAAATTCCTGGATATGTGAGGGATGGAGCCTGGAGAGGGTGAGGTTTCAGGAGGGGTGGGACCTCAGACAGGTACAATGTCGTAAACTCCACCCTCCAAACCAGCCAGTCCCTCATGGGGAACCATTGTTGCCAATCTCCAGGTGGGGGCTGGAGATCACTCAGAATTACGACTGCTCTCCAGGAGGGAGGGGGGAGGAGATGGAAAGCTGAAGTTGGAGGGGCAGATCATGGTAGGTTGATGGTTGGCTGGGAAGGAGATAGGGTTACCAACTCCAGGTTGGAGAATTCCTGGAGATTTGAGGGGTGGAGCCTGGAGAGGGTGGCATTTGAGGAGGGGTGGGACCTCAGACAGGTACAATGCCATAGACTCCACCCTCCAAACCAGCCATTCCTTCCTGGGGAACCATTGTTGCCAATCTCCTGTTGAGGGCTGGAGATCACTCAAAATTACAACTGTTATTCAGGGAGCAGAGATCAGTTCCTCTGGAGAAAATGGTGGACTCTGTGTCATTATACCCTGCTGAGGTTGCCACAGGAAATTGATACTGAGTGCTTAAGGCCAGGGCACCTGGCCAGAGCCTCCTTCTAGAGCTTGTATTTATTTCCACAACGAGCCTTATTCCTAGTACTAAATAAATCACACATTGTTAGCGTAAAATTAATCTGAAAGTTGCTTTTCCCATCTCTCCAGCAGTAAGGAAAGGAATTTATGTGACTGTACTTTAAAAACTATAAAAAATAACAGCTAAGTACTTAGCTAAAATTAAAAAGTCTTAAAATGAAATTTTCAAGGACTAACTATTGAAACTGTCTTGGAGATCCCTAACTGGGAAGGTACATATGAAATTCACAGCAGTCCTCTAATTGATCCATTTTTCCTAGAAAGGTTTCCTGAACAAACAACATGCTCTGATTTCTGTGCTTCCTTGAATGGAACCCCCTCTAGAGGAAGATAACGGATAAACCAGGAGGGAGGGGTATTTAGCTATACATGCTTAACTCCTCTTATCAACACATCTGAAGAACAGTGACTAATTCAGATAGCAAAGCACTACGCTGCTCTCTAAAAAAACCAACCTCTAACACAAAGCATGAAAGCTGGATATGGGAGACAGCTCTCTCGGCAGCTGAGACAGATCTGCATGTGACAGTCTGCTGCACAGCTGAACAGAAGATAACCACCGTTGCTGCTACTTCAGAGACACAACCAGGAACCAGGACTCTTTTGCCAGACTGACACATCACAGAGGGACACTGATTGCCACACAAGACTACATAGATAACCTGAGTTCTTCAACAACATTCAACGTCTGACAGCTGCTGATTTGCAGGAGTCAAAATGTGGCTACCTATTTATTCTATTCTGAGCTGCAGTCTTGTTCTAGCTTCAGGATACAACTCCTTTCAGAAAAGCATAGAAGCTCTAGGCAAGAAGCAGTACCAAGTCCAGCATGGATCATGTAGCTATACTTTTCTTCTGCCCGAGATGGACAATTGCCGGTCTTCTTCTACCACTTATGTTCCTAATGCTGTACAGAGGGATGCACCCCTAGATTATGACGATTCTACACAGAAGCTGCAGCTGCTGGAAAATATCCTGGAAAATAACACTCAGTGGCTGATGAAGGTAAAAAAAAAAGATACAATTTCTACTCTGAACATATGCTTGTGTTTTATAATACACTGTACTGATTGTGTTTTTGAACAATTTCCTGAGTTAAGTCTTTCCAAACAAATTCGTTGACAATATCATGCTGTTTACAGCCATGCGGAAAATCCAGTATGAGGGTCCTCCTGAACCACATTAATTCTTTGATGTTTTGTTTAAAAACATCCCCCCACAATTTTCTCCGAAAGATCTCCAAGTGGCTTTTACAGACAGCAGCAGTGAATACTTCATTTCTACTTATTATTCTTTCAGAACACTACACAGATTCATGTGTACATATACACTCTTGAATTGCACAGGGTTTCATATATGAATATATCCCGGGGAGGGCGGGATAGAAATGTGAATAATAAATAAAATAAATAAATTGTTCTCCTAGAAAGAGGGCTTTCAGTGGAGTTTAGTTGCAGCTAAGTTTGTTCAGAGTTGCAGACCAGTTTTGAAAAACAATACTACAAAATTAGCAAGAAATGTGAAGTGCACATAATGTGTAAGAGCAATATTCCCTCCCCTTTTGGGGGAGACTGAGAATATATAGGTTACAGGGATTAACTGTGGCTTTTCATGGCATGTACACGTGCTTAGAAATATGTATCTTTCTCACAAGCTACTCTACAAGTAAAAATGTGGGGAAAAACAGTTTAGGGACAGAATTCTGGAATAAGAGGTTTTGTGGAATGCAGACTTTACTGTAAACTACATCTACATTACCTTCTAATCAACTTGCAGTGCTTAGATGGGTAACTGTTTAGGACTGCAATGAGTTAAATTTAGGTAGAATGAATATTATGCCATGTGAGGAAGAGCATTGTATGGGTTAAAAACCCCCTCAATACAAAGTTTTCTCAGATTCTTTTTGCAGTTTATGCAAAATTATACAGAGTTAAGCAAGTCTAAGAACAGCTAGTTCACAGAAAATCTGAAAAAACAGGCCATTTCCTGCAGCACTGAACAGTATAATTACGCCAGTTTAATGAACTCTACCAGCAATATCTGAAGAGAAATTGCCTGGTAATCTCGCAGTTTGTCACATGATAGTCAGTAAGATGAGCATGGGGGATCCTCAGCATGCTTATTCAGAAGTAAATCCTATGTTTAGTACCATGGGACTTGCTCCCAAATTAGAGTTTTTAGAACTGCTGTTTTAAGTTGTAATGCTACCAACACTTTCCTAGGAGTAAACCTCATAAAATTAAATGGGTGTTACTTCTGAGTAGACCCGTTTACGACTGAGCTCTCACAGGCTCACATTTAATATTCAATATATTCTTTCTTAGAGGCTGAAGATAGACAGCATCACAGAAATTATGGCTTTTAAATTGATAATCCATTGAACATTTATGCACCTTCTTCAGGCTACTGTTTTTTCACTGGAACTTGATTCTCTCAGCAGGTATGCAGGAACCTCATCTCTATGCATCTTGTCAAAGTAGCTGATCATTTGCCTGTGTAAAAGTGTGGATGAACAATGTTTGGAAAGCTATAAGGATATATAAAGCAGCATTTAATAATCCTTGTGGTATTTACCAGTTTTTAATCTACACTGAAGCATGTTTTGTGTTAATGTAACCACTATTTTCTAATATTGGACGGGAAAGAGGTTTATACCCTAGGCTTATATTCATTATTTTGATATCCCACTGTTCAGCATCAGTGCTAGTCTGCACATGAAAAATACATAAAATTCTACTAATGAAGCAATTGTTAGAATTGTTTTCTAAAATATCTAGCTAAAAGATATGAGGATTTTGGCTCACCTGCCAGATGAATGAATTTCCTAGTTAAGTAATAATTAACTTCCTACTTAATAATTAATTAATTTCATTAATGAATTTCTATTCTGTTCCATTCTTCTTTCCTTCTGTCTACAGAACTCTGTGAAATTCACAACACAGAAGGCCAGCAAATGTAGCACATTAATTTAGAATCAGGTACATAATTTGGGAAGGACACTTTTCCATTTTTGAAGACTTACTGCATTTGATCTACTAATATTTCTGTGGAATGATATCATTTGGGATATCATTTCTTGATGTTATCTCAACTTGCTCCTGTTCAAAACTATTTTTCCAGTGACACCTGGTAAATCAAAGTAACTCTGAAGAGAAAAAAATTCTAAACCAGAAAGGGTTTCGCTAATTGTTCTAATAATCTTTTATTTATTATTCAAGGCAAATTGCCATACATAATAGATGCCCAAACACCACTCTGTAGGCCAAATCAGTTAAAACTGATACCTTCAACAACTCACAAATTAAAATAATAAAAAAACAGTTATGGGAAATCAGAAAAAAATTGATTTCTCTTTGTCTTTTGACAATAAGATTCTATCATTTTCATGTTAGGAAAAATGTGCACTTATTTTTGAAGGGTGTCACTGAAATAACCGTAGAACACCTTAAAACACTATGTAAATCTTCCTAAAACAAGTTATTCATAAAAGCTTTGTCCAAAATGTATGCTACATCCTTAAACCATTTTACACTTCCCCCCTTTAATCAATCATCAAAAGGAAATGTTATGTTTCTGAATGAACAACTAACTACCTCATTGGAAGAGTTAGTGAACCACTGTGCTTGCTGCATCATCATAATAGGAAGTGGGAAGGTGTCAAAGTTCCCTTGCTTTCCGGAAATTACAGAGAATCAAGGCTAGCATTCCATTAGTTCCTAGAGAACCACAGTCACCATTTAATGCCCTTACCAGTAAACTGAGTTACTATTATTAGCACAGCCTTTAATCTCCCATCACAATTTTAAATATCAGTATGTCTTCAGTATGTCTGCAGACTGACCAGAATTAATGACAATTTAATATACCAAAGAACAGTTCAGTTTAATGCACCATGTCCCAGTGAATCATGTTTCTGGGGAAAGTGATGTGTATGCTACATCTAAATGTCAAGTCTACACTCTTCTTTTAAACTGCCATCAATCCTCAACATTTCTATTTCCATATCTCCCTTATATATAAAAGCCAAATGGTGGTGGCACGTCACTAGAACATTCCACACGCTCCAGAATTGGTTGGCACCCTGGTGTGTCACTCAGAATCTGTCCCTATCCACTGGCTGCATTGCTTGAGTCTCCCCTCCAACAGTTTGCTGTTCCTCTCCCCCCCATAGCCAGTCAGAACAGAGGTTATTTGCAAATGCAGCCTCATTGGCCTTCGCCTCGGAACACAGAGGTCGTCTGCATATGCGACTTGATTGGCTTTTGCCTCTAACATTCTAAACAGTTTGCTCTTCTGAGGTAAAATGTGTCCAATCTCCAGGTGAGGGCTGGAGATCACTCAGAATTACAACTACTTTCCAGATGGCAGAGATCAGTTCCCCTGGAGAAAATGGTGGGCTCTGTATCCTTATATGCTGTTGAGGTGGGCCCCGTATGACAGCCAATATGACGTAGCAGTCAGGGCTTCAGAGCATGGGAGAGGCTGCAGGTGTGTGGGGGGTGGAAAGCTGAAGAGTGAGGGGGAAATAAAGGTAGGTTGATGATTGGCTGGGAAGGAGATAGAGTTGCCAACTCCAGGTGGGAAATTCCTGGAGATGTGCGGGATCGAGCCTGGAGAGGGTGAGGTTTCAGGAGGCGTGAGACCTCGGACAAGTACAAAGACATAGACTCCACCCTCCAAACCAACTATTCCCTTCTGGGGAACCATCACTGCCAATCTCCAGGTGAGGACTGGAGAACTTTTCTTCTTAGATTTCTTCATTTTCTGCAGTTTGGGAGCACCCTCTCCTTTCTCCGATTCAGATGATTCTGATGACGAGGAAGTTTGGCTTGTTGAGTCCTGTGAGTAGGGCTCCTCTTCTTCTTCCTCCACATCCAGTTTTAAATTCTTTTCCTTCTGCTGCTTTTTTACATTAAACATTTGATCCATAAATCTTTCCACTTTTGGAACAGAGTCAATTTTAAATTTTGTATCCTGGTAATTAAAACTCAACCCTTCCGGGAATAGCCATCTATACGGTGTTCCCTTTTTTTGCAGGGAGAGAGTAAGCATCCTGTATAGTTTCCTCCGTTTTCTTACTTCAGATGGGATGTCTTTCAAAATTTCTCTCTCTTCATTCTTGATTTTTAAGGATTTTCCCATTGTTGACTTTCCCATTGTTGATTTTTGTGAATTTTAAGTAAGTTTCCCCTGGAAGTTTATTTTTCTTTATAAAATCCGGATAAGTCCTGTATGCCACATCCATTTCCTTAATTAAGTCTTCTTGTTTATAATCCATTAGTGGGGCCAAGGCAACCACCAAGAGTTCCTTAAAGTCCTCATTCTTATCCTCAGGTATTCAATGGATAGAACTCAGGTAGAACATACATGGATCTTTCCAGCTGGAGCTGTATTAGTTGGGTTTTATCCGAGGATCTCTCCTTTTCTGCTTCATCCACTCTTTTATTAATAGTCTGTTTTTCCATCTTTTTCAACGTTTTCTCGGTTGCTGTGGTTCTCTTGTCCATCTGCTTTAATTGTTTTTGCACATTATCTAGTTTGGTGTTGAGAGTAGTCATCTAATCCATTAGAGGGCGCACTGCATTTGCTAACATCGAAGAGAAGTCTGTAGATGCTTCCTGGTTCTGGGAGGGAGTCGTTGGTATGTTATTTCCGGTTACCAGATTTTTCTCCGGCACTCTCCGTCCTCTCCCAGCCATAATATCAACAAGAAGTAAGTTTTCCAAAACAAGACAAAAGTTATGCGTTTTAATTCCGCTTCGTATATTTTAGCAGCTTTTGTGTTAGCTTAACTTCTTATATGTTTGGTTTGGCAAAGTGTCTTCATTTTCACTTTAAAACCGTTTTTACAGTTTACTCATGTGGGGGGGGGGGCTTGAAATCTCCACCCCCCGCGCTTCAAACTTAGGTGCTTCCAATTACTACCAAGACTCCATTCGCTTATTTTTCACCTGAGCTTTGCTTAACTCACAGTTTGTAGCCTTGGAGATATTTTGGAAGTCTTTTTAGAAGTTTGGTTGTGATCGCTTGCTCCGGCAGTCGTCTCTGGGTGCCATGCTGGCTCCGTGGCGACGGTACCTATCGGGGAAGAAGGTGAGCCTCAATTCCTTGGGCGTCCCCTTGGAAGAGGCTCTCCTCAGCTCTCCTGCCCAGAGCCTCTTTCTAGATCTCGTTGTATTTATTTCCACAATGGGCCTTTTTCCTAGGTAATGTATATTTGCTTTCCACCATTTTGTGGAAGAAAAAGGAGCCAGCTGGACTTGTAGGCTGAATGATAAATAGCTTCACAGTTTAATCAGTTTTTTAAGTAGTCAACCAACAATGTAATTTAATTTCCAAGCACCATCAGAAACAACTATTACTGCTTTTTGCATACACAACTTCAGAAAAGTTTAAAGAAACGAAAACTCCTAGAGCTTTACATTTGTAATCCCTAATTCACTTCACAAACAGGTGACGTCATTAATTTGATTCATGATCACTTCATAAAACCAGCCTGACAGATAAAGTAGAATGCTCCATTGACTGTGTAGTGATTTTGTTACATTTTTGTAGCTAGGTAATACCATATATGAGATCAGTTACCTGCTCTCTAAAGTGGTATTGTCAGGATCGGACCCCTTTCTTGGTCAATGCTTGTAACTGTATTGCCCTGTGCTGCCAATGCTTACTTTCGCTTTTGTAAACCCTGCCCGCTTTGCACATTGGCCTGCTTGCTTGTTACCTTATCAGTCCTCCCTGACAGTCCTGAGGAGGGGACTGTGAGAACGAGTGCCTGGTGTAGTGTGGAGGCACCACTCGTAATTTTCCTGAAGCTACCCCGATACGGTTCACAGGTTCCAGCTGGACCTGTGTCCTTGGGAGCGCTAAGATTTGACACATAGCTAGTTAGGTCATATATTCTTTCATGATCTGTAGTAAGCCTGTGCGTGTGTGACATATAACTGAGAGGTGGGGCCCCTCAATAACCGATCCTGTGCTATTGCTTGTTAGTTCTGACAAAGGTGTTAACCTTACCAGAAGTCCAAATCTTACCAATAAACCTTATTAAGGAATATTGAGTGGAGAGTGGTTCCTCTGGGGTCTGACAGGTATGAAGCTGTAAAGATGACTGAACTACAATGCATTCATTCCGTCTTGATGATTATTCCATCGTAATAGGACTACTATGGACATCACTAAATATTGGGAATGATAACATGGCCTAGGAATAGGGAAGATGTGAAATACAGAGTTCAGCTGCATGCACATCACACACAAACCTACTTTAGTCTGTAAAACCAGTCTTTAGTTCCCCCTATTCTGCACTGCGACTTAGTTGCATGTCCATGAATGTGTGCTGTTTCTTGTTCATCCCTGTATATCCAGTTAACTTCTGATCTTTCTTCCCTGTGTCTATGACATATGTCCATATTTGCTCCTTGCACAGAACACTCTCCAAGCATGGATGTTTTCCAGTTTTCTTCTTCCAAACCCATCAGCACCCTATGCTCCAAACATTTAACAGATTTTTTTTGTGCCAATGTTATATCCTCTGCTACATAAGAAAATAAGAGATGCCAATGTTGGATCAAGCCAAAGGCCCATCCTGTCCAACACTCTCTCACACAGTGGCCAAAAATACCAGATGCCATCAGGAGGACCACCAGTGGGGCCAGGACACTAGAAGCCCTCCCACTGTCGCCCCCCTCAAGCACCAAGAGTACAGAGCATCACTTGCCCCAGAGTCCCTATCTATACCTTGTGACAGCCACTGATGGACCTCTGCTCCATATGCTTATCTAATTCCCTTTTGAAGTCGTCCATGCTTGTAGCCGCCACCACTTCCTGTGGCAGTGAATTCCATGTGTTAATCACTCTTTGGGTGAAGAAGTACTTCCTTTTATCCGTTCTAACCCGACCGCTCAGCAATTTCATTGAGTGCCCACGAGTTCTTGTATTGTGAGAAATTTCTCTACCTGCTCTATCTCATGCATAATCTTATAAACCTCAATCATGTCACCCCTCAGTCATTGTTTCTTCAAGCTAAAGAGCCCTAAGCGCTTTAACCTTTCCTCATAGTGAAAGTGTTCCAACCCTTTTATCATTCGAGTTGCCCTTTTCTGCACTTTTTCCAAAGCTATAATATCCTTTTTAAGGTGTGGTGACCAGAACTGCACACAGTATTCCAAATTATGTCGCACCATTGATTTATATAGGGGCATTATGATATTGGCTGATCTGTTTTCAATACCCTTCCTAATAATCCCCAGCGTAGCATTGGCCTTCTTTATTACACTCACACACTGTCTCCACATTTTCAGTGAGTTATCTACTACAACTCCAAGATCTCTCTTTTGATCAGTCTCTGCCAGTTCAGACCCCATCAATGTGTATTTATATTTAGGATTTTTGGCTTCAATGTGCATTACCTTGCACTTGGCCACATTGAACCCCATCTGCCATGTTGACGCCCACTTGCCCATCCTTGACAGATCCCTTTGGAGTGCCTCACAATCCTCCCTGGTTTTCACCACCCTGAACATCAGTGGGACATGGTGCATGGTTCCTTGAGGACTAAGCCCACCAGCCCATGTTAGCAATTTCACACAGAATGGAGGGGTTGTTAGGCCACTTTTAGCAGCAAGGAATGTATAGAATCAATTCATACATCTGCAATTTCTTTTAGCACCCTGGGATGCAAGCCATCCGGCCCTGGAGATTTGAAAGTATTTAAGGCAGCTAGATGCTCTCTAACCATTTCCTTACTTACTCTGGACTGGCAGTTTCTCCTTCCTTCATATGCCCTGCATTCTTCAGTTTGCATACAGCTCGC
>NW_015168068.1:438085-454644 GCF_001447785.1 Gekko japonicus
AGAGAGTTCCTTGTTCAGCCACCTCGGCTTCATTACCCATCTCCCACCTTTCTTTCTTACCTGAACAGTTAGCGATTGTACCTTAAGCACTTCATTTTTCAGTATCACCCATCCTTTCTGTGCAGATTTCCCCCTCAGCATTTCCAGCCACGGGATCCTGTCTAATATTTCTCTGAGTTTTTTTTAAATCAGCTTTCCTGAAGTCCAGGATACGAGTCCTACTATGTCCTGGTTTCACATCCTTCTCTATGTCAAATTCGAAGCTGACATGGTCCCTATTCCCCAAGGATCCCACAACATTCACTTCATCAATCAGTTCTTCCCTGTTGGTCAGGATTAAATCTAGGATAGCAGATCCTCTGGTTCCCACCTCCACCTTCTGAGATATGAAGTTGTCCACAAGACTATTCAGGAATCTGCGGGATGCCCTATGTCTAGCAGAGTTAGATTTCCAGCAAATATCTGGATCAGTGAAATCCTAGATCGTTTAGCAAGCTTTTCTACAAATGCATCATCCAGTTCCTCTGGTTGGTTTGGAGGTCTGTAGTATACCCCCACAACAATTTCCCCTTCTTTCCCCCCCCATCCTTACCCACACACGTTCAACAGGGCAACTCTCAAAATCCTGAATTTCAGTGCAAGCATATTCATTCTTGACATTTAGTGCCATCCCGCCTCCTTTTTTGTTTATTCTGTTCCATTTAAACAAGGTATATCCTTAAATCGCTGTGCTCCATATATGAGACTCATCCCACCAAGTCTCAGTGATACCTATCAGATCATATAGAATAGATATAGTAGCTTCTTTAGTTAGACAATATAGGTATAGATAGTAATAGTAGTAAATAGTTTAGATAGACAGTGAAGAATGAAGATAGTATAAACAGGAAACCCAAAGATAAGTAAATTAAAAGGAAATGGATAAAGCTAGTCGAGTTAGAACAGCATTGATTCCACCACCCTTAATGAACTTAACACAAATAAATATGGAAGACCTACAAAAGCTGATATATGAATCAGTAACAGGTGCAGTGAGTGTGGTGGTAGAAGTAGCTATGGCTAAAGCAATAGAACCAATACAAATAAAACTAGAGGTGTTGGCAACCCAACTGACAACTCAAACTGATGAAATTAAAAAACAAATCTCTGGAAATAAACAAGAGACTACAATCTCAACAACTTTGACTAATAAAATGGAAACTAAAATTGAGGAAATAGGGCAACAATCACAAAATAAGATGGAATCTAAAATTGAGGAAATAGAACGGCAATCACAAAATGTGAAAGAAAAGCAAGATTTAATGGAGGTTACAATAACAAATCTGGAGATGGAGAAAACTTCATATACTTTAAGACGACAAAATATCCGGGAAAAGAAGGACACTATAGAACTAGACCAATCGTCTAAGGTGTGGGGAAAACATATAAATTTAACCAGAGCTACAGTGTACAAAGGGAATACACTTGGAATGTTTTACAGAGGGCATGCGTCGTTAGATAGAATAAATAAATGCTATAAGAATGTGACAGGTAACTGCTGGAGATCCAGACAGGGTGTTGGCACCTATTTTTATGTGTGGTGGTTAGGTACCAAGTTCAAAAAGTAGAGGAAATAATAATAATATTGCGGATATAATAGAAGAAAACAGATTATTGAGAACAGGGCTATTTTTTGTTGAATGTGGTTGTTTAGGTTAATGTTTATGTGGTAACATCTCTAAGGTTATTGTTTGCCAGGATGGGGATGTTGAGATCCCATTGAGGGGGAGATTATGTTTCAAGTTATTAGAAGTGGCAAAAATGGAGTAGTAAATTTTTGTGCTGCAAGGCAAAATGAAGAGGTATTCAATAATTGCTGGTTACGAGTTATATAAATGGATAGGAAAATGCCACAAAGGGCAAAATATCAATCTGCAACTTATGGTGTAATAATATAAGTTAGAAAATGGAAGATTCTCTGTATAAAGATTCATCAAGAGAATGTTCTATTATATTGGCTGAAAATCAATAAAAATAATATATATATATTTTTAAAGGAACTGGCCAAGCTTAATAGTAGAGCATATACTTTTGCTCACATACAGACCCTATCTTCAGTGCATGACATTTTTACATCTTTGGGTTGCAAATGACTCCAGTTACAAATCTGTTTTGTGCAGAACTTAACTGGCCCTTAGCAAGGAATAGAAACATTGCAAATCTCTAATTGCTTGGGGAATCAAAAGAAAATCACCTTCCCGTATACATACATGCTTTCTACAATAAGTGGCATGAACTTATCCTGAACCATTTTTTGCTGGTCTCTGTCCCTCTCTTGAAGAAATTACAAATAATCACTGCTGTCCCACATTGAGGTTTCTCCCACCCAGGGCTATCTTATTTTTATTTTTTTTTAAAGAGGTGCCGGAACACTCAGGAGGGAAATGAAGTTTTCAATCTGTATACTGAAAATTCACGAACTTTTAAACATTTTTAAAAGAATGTTATCAAAGAGGTTCCAGAACTCCATTCCAGCTTGTTACCCCAGAAAAAAAGCCCTGCTCCCATTCTATCTACTAGGAGAAGACTGAACCCTAACTAATTAAATGAAATTTTCAGGGAAACCTTTTTGCCCTCTGAACTGCATTTCTCTTTCCTTATGCACCCTGGTGGACTTTTTGCACAGTATTCTAGCTGCTCTGTTGTAAAGCAGGAGAGGAACTCTTCAGATGCAGGGTTAGTACACACATAATGAACAAACTATAGGGAAGCAATAGGGAGGAATGGATTTTCCATTTGCAGCCCTACTACCACATGGTCTGCTGTTCTAGAACTTCTGGTTTTTGAGGGCCTTCTGAACTTCTGAAATGCTGTGTTCAAGGCAAAAATAAATTCTCTTGAAATATATTGTTTTGGGACCAGTTACCTTCAAATACAATTGTTGTTTTAGTTAGGACTAATGCAGCATGGCCATGATCAAACTGATACTCTTTTGAAGCTAAAACACAAGGATGATATTTGAAATAGTGCTTGTGTTTTAGGTTCAAAAGAGTATCAGTTTTATAGACTCTTTACTGAGTTTAATAACTAGCACAAAAGCAACTCAGTTGCTTACACAGAAATAGTCAGGAGTCAGGCATTTCCCACATAGGGTCTGGAGACATAAAATTATTTCAGCGAGCCATTTAAACCCTGTGATGCATAAACATAAAGGGGCTTGCCTCCTACATTAGACATAAGATTCCCATGTGCAAGTAAAAACCACTTCCAGGATGTGTTTGTGTGTGAGAGAAAGCATTCATACACATAAAATTATCTCTGGCTACAATACCTCCTGGCCCTCAAAAATCATCCCAGGAAGTCAGGGATCTTTCTGAAAGGAGAAATGGGATGTGGCAGGGAGAAGATGCCTGCAGCTAGAGCAGTGGCTATCAGTGATTGACACATGCACATGCAGAAATGTTTTCCTCCTTGCTTACAGGATCCTTTGCAACCAAGCATATGTCAGTACAGAAATAAAACTTGGGTATTATTAATTCCTTTATAAATTGGTTCTTATAGTCAGTGTTCATGCCACTAAGAATGTGCATAAGCAGAAAATTGTATTTTTTTGATCTGGACTTCATGGAGGGCATACCTATTGGTGTTCAGAATTGCTTCGGTTGCCAATACAGGTTCAGTATTTGACTTTGGGATTTTTTAGGATTCCAAAATTATTTGGATCTATTATTCTCAATGGGGAATCTTCTCACAGGGCTGGAGGGGCAGTTTTTCGAGCAAATGAAACCAAAATGGCAGCAGAGCTCGTGCTGCCTGTCCGCTAAAGAACCCTCAAGTTTTAAGCTAAATGGACAAAGGGGTTGAATTCTATGGGCCCCTGAACAAGGTGCCCAACCATCCTTCATTGTTTCCTATGGGGGAAAAAAACCCATGCTTTCTCAAGAGCTAAACAATAAAAAACACAAGGACAAGCAAACACAGGCCAAAAGCCTTCCAGTGGAAACAGAACCAACAAGCCCAACAGAACTGACATCAAGCCAGAGACCCCCAACAGTAATACAAACCAATGTGGCGCTCTCAACACAACTAGTGTCAAACCAGAGAATCCATGCCAAACCAACTGAAGCAAGGGAAGGGAGTCCAGTCCGATAAGGTATTTGGGGGGTATATTTTTGGAGTGGATATATCTGAGTGCACATCCCTACATGGCACTTTACTAAGCTATCAAACAAGCTCCTACACTGCCAGTGTCATCCTAAACTGAATTATACCCTTCTAAGCCCATTGACTTCAATGGACTTAGAAGGGTGTAACTCTACTTAGGATGGTACTATGAGAAGATAATTATTCAAGTTGGACAGGAGACACATGGTGAAAAGGAAGAAAGGCAAAGTAAACAGGTATCACCAAGAAACTGACAACCAGAAGGACCAACTCAGAGTTATTTCTGTCTGGGAATATCTTGTCGACTGCAACATGCAATAACTACATTTTAAAAACACACAAATATTTACATCACACAATAATATTCATGCAAGTTGGCTATTAACTGAGTTATTGGTCAAGAATTGGTCAATATCTTTTCTAGCCAAATTTCTTCCTACTTCTTAATTAACCAGACCAACTTGCTAAACCAGGTAAAAAGCAACTATTTTTATACCAAAAGTCGGTGACAAATCCATAAGCAATGGTAGACAATGGCAATGACAGAACTCACTTAATCCTATTGATCAATATTTTAAACATCAAAGGCACAGTCTTCACTCCAACATATCACTTCATTCTAGTACACAAGAAATGCAGGTAGAACGCATTGTAGCTTATTGTGAACTAACCTTGAGGAACTGATACCATGTGAAATTCAAGGGACTCCCACTGACATCCAAGGAACCCAAATCTTAGTGAGCTTCTCCTTCACAGTAAAAACAAGTGCTTTAAAATCTAATCATTAGCAGACATCATGCATACCTCCTTTTCAGAGACAAAATTCATTATGTCTTTCACTGACATCACTTAAGCATGCCAGTCAATAAAAAAACTCACTTGAACAAGATAATGCTTATTTCTAAAATGTGAACTGGTTTACAGTAGTCCTGACAGGGATATGACCAGAACCTTTCAAAGAAAAATAAGGTGGTAAAAATACCAGCTGGGTAAGCTGGTTGCAGGTCCTGGTTTACGTTATTCTGGTACTAATCAAAGGAAACCATTTTGTCCTTTCAGAAGCAGAGAAGTTGTTTCACCTTTCTGTATGGGGGTAGGATTTTAATATTCTCATAATTCCATTCTATGGCCTGGCCTACACAAACTACAGGACAGTTTGCAGAATGGACCATATCATTTCAAACAGCTGGATGTTCACCTCACTTTGGAATGACAAAACACCCATTAACTTTTAAGAAATAAGAGGAAACTTTTCTAAAATTCTGCCTTCATTAAAAAAAAATCCTTGGAAGTAAACCAAAAGTACTCCTCAGAAGGAAAATATTTTATCCCAGGTCCTTTTTGCCTGTCTTCTACTTGCTTGGAGACTGTTTTCAAGGGAAACATTTAGCAATGTTTTTCCTCCCTACCTGCACTCTGAAGTGGTATAGTTCATTCTCTAACCTCCTGGCTCAAACTCCTAGCTTGCTGCAGGCATAGGCTGATACAATATTTAAGGAAAACATTCTATGGGAGATGTTACATGTTCTACATAGAAGTATCTGCAACGTCTAATGTGATAATAGAGGGAATATAGCAATGCAAACTGTTCGTAATGAAATTCAATTTACTTTTAAGGGAATGTCATCAAGGTTTCAATATATGGAATGTTTTAAAATGTTATACATTAAACTGGCACACTGCCAGTAAAGAACTGCTGGATTCTCACACATATTTTGATCAAAGGGAGAATTTAAAGGAACATTCCAAATATTTGGAATGCTGTGAAACGGCTAAGAGGTCAAGATTTTTCACATAGAGACAGTTGGATACACTGGAAATATGGTTTTATATTGGCAATATTTTCCTCCACTTCCCATTTTACATAGTAACCAGCATTCCAAAGAGAATAATTTCTATTTCCATTATAAACCTGGAATAACTGCTTGCGTGCAAAATGCTAATGCAGCATAGGACCCGTCAGACCTTGGCTTCCTGTTAAGCAAAAGAAGGATACCTTTTTACATTAGAAAATACTTTCTCAAGGGGATACTTGGTGATTTTGACTCTGTTCTCAAATATGACAAAGACAGCATTTGACATTTATCCCTTTAAAAAAAAAAAAACAGCAAGACTCACTGACATGGTATGATCTGAAATTGGACCTGGGGGTACCATGTGTTATTCGAAATAAATATATGGAAGTGCCAGATATAAAAGTCATTTCATAATCCTGGGAGTATCTGTACTGAGACCTGGGTAGGAGATGGGGAGACAGTTGCTCTCTCCCAGCTGGCTCCGCCCGGGTTCTCAGTCCTTCACCATTCTCGAACTATGGGGCAGGGGGGAGGAGTGGCTCTGTTCATTCGGGAGGCTTACTCCTTCAGGGCGTGCCTGGAGCTGAGCCTCACAGGCATTGAGTGTGCCAGCTTCGTGTGGGAAGCCAGGGAGCGTTTGGCTGTTTGGTTGGTGTACTGAACGCCTAATGCACCGCCCGACAGCCTGTCATCCCTGGTGGAGGCCGCGTCGGGCTGGGCATTGGAGCTGATAGTCCTGGGTGATTTCAATGTCCATGCTGACGATGTGGCTTCCTCACAGGCAGTGGACCTGGTGTCGTCCATGGTGGCACTGGGACTCTCCCAATATGTAACAGCCCCCACTCACCGAGCCGGTCACATGCTTGATCTGAACTTCGTGGCGGGGGTTACAGTGGACCGGATTACTGCTACGGCAGTTCCATGGTCGGACCACTATGCCCTGAAGGTCCGAGTGAATGTGTCACCCCAACCCTGCTTGGGCAGCGAGCACATTTTAGCTTGCCCGTGGAGCCAAATGGCCCCAGTGCGGCTTCAGATGGCTCTTTGGGATCCTATGCCCCCTGGCGGCTCGCTAGGTGAGCTAGTCAAGGACTGGCAAGGCCGACTCTCGACAGCCATCGATGAGATCGCTCCCAGATGCCCTCTGCACCCCTGCATTAGGCTGGCTCCCTGGTACACTGAGGAGCTGAGGCTGATGAAGCAAAGGCTTAGACGGCTAGAGAGACAGTGGTGGCGTGCTCATGATGAAGCAACAAGAGCATCTTATAGGATGTTTATGAGATCCTATGAGGTGGCAGTCAAAGCTGTGAAGAGGGAGTTCTACACAGCCACGATTGCATCTGCAAGCTCACGCCCGGCACAATTGTATAGAACGATTCGGTCATTAACGGTTCTGCCACAGGGCAGACAAAACACTAGGGAATTGGATATTGGCTGTGAGGCATTTGCGAGCTATTTTGCAGATAAAGTCTTGTTGCTCTGCTGCGACCTCCCTGCCACAGTTGAGACAGCGAGCGAACTCGAGGATCCATGAACGTGTTCTGGTCCCATACTGGATTATTTCAGTCCACTCAGTTTTGAGGTGCTCTCAGGAATATTATCAACAACTCCCTCTCTGAGGGGCTATTCCCAGGGGCTCTCAAGGAAGCGATGGTTCGTCCTCTCCTCAAAAAACCATCTCTGGATCTAGCCGAACTGGCTAACTACTGGCCAGTTTCCAATTTCCCCTGTTTGGGCAAATTAATTGAGAGGGCGGTGGTGATACAGTTGCAGAGTTTTATGGATGACACTTCCATGCGATATTCATTCCAGTCCGGCTTCTGCCCAGGCCATTGGATGGAGACAGCACTGGTTGCCCTCACAGACGACTTCCAGAGGCACCTGGATCGGGGTGAGATGGTGGTGTTGCTGTTGTTAGACCTGTTGGTTCGACACGGTCAACCACCAGCTACTCACCCACCACCTTGCCGATGCAGGAATTCAGGGGCTTGCCATGCAGTGGCTTGTCTTCTTTCTCCAAGGTCGGGGACAAAGGGTGGCTATTGAGGAGCAGGAGTCCCGAAGGCACCCACTAGTATGTGGAGTGCCTCAGGGGGCTGTGCTCTCCCCAATGCTATTTAACATCTATATGCACCCCCTTGCCCAGATTGCCTGGAGGCATGGGCTAGGATGTCACCAATATGCGGATGACACCCAGCTCTATCTGATGGTGGGCGGTCAAGTCTGGCTCTACCCTGGAAGACCTGGATCGAGCGTTACAGGACGTGGCTGGATGGCTTAGACTGAGTCAATTGAAATTGAATCCGATGAAGACGGAGGTCCTGTACCTGAATCGGAGCAGTACGAGGGTAGGGATCCCACTCCCAGCCTTCGATGGGGCACCGTTGATGCCAGCGCCGAGGGTCAGGAGCTTGGGAGTGCTCCTGGATGCTTCTTTAACAATGGAGGCCCAGGTAGCAGCCACTGTCAAGGCAGCCTTTTACCACCTTTGGCTGATTAGGCAGTTGGTTCCCTTCCTCGAATGCAATGATCTGGCTGCAGTGATCCATACAATTGTCACCTTGAGGTTGAGCTACTGCAATGCTCTCTGCATGGGGCTGCCCTTGGTGCACTCCGAAACCTGCAGCTGGTGCAAAATGCGGTGGCCAGGCTGTTGATGGGTCTCCTCAGGTGGGAGCACATCCAGCCTGTGCTAAAGACAGTGCACTGGCTGCCAATAGCATACCAGATTCGTTTCAAGGTGCTGGTTTTGACCTTTAAAGCCCTTTATGGTCAGGGACTGGCCTACCTGAGGGACTGCCTTTCCCCACATGTTCCCCAGAGAGCACTGCGATCAGGATCCCAAAACTGCCTGGCCCTCCCTGGTCCAAAGGCCACCAGGCTGACATTGACAAGGACCAGGGCATTCTCTCTAGCAGCTCCGTCATATTGGAATGAGCTCCCTGGTGAGATCAGGGCCCTGCGGGACCTCCCACAGTTCTGCAGGGCCATGAAAACGGAACTTTTTAGGCAGGCATTTCGATAGGAGCAGTGCCTCACCAGCTGCGCCCTGTGTTGACTCAGACCCAGAAGTGACCTAGTGTGGTGGCACCGGGTAACATGTATCTAATTGCACTTCACTGTTCTGTATCGCCATCAATATTCATGCTTTTAAATGATGTAATTTTATAAGATGTATATTGTTTTATTAGTTTTATGGGAGCCGCCCTGAGCCCACCTCAGCGGGCAATAAATAAATACCCTTTTTCAAGATACAGCAGCCATTCTTTTTTACTGTTTATGGTGATCTCAATCATGCATACACAGCATACATATGAAGAATATCATACTTCCAAATATTGACCATAGTGTTGTTCCTTTGCTAGCAAGTGTGATAAATGTACCTTGTGCAAGTACCCTTCTTTAAGTGGTGAATATATCACCACAACTAGTGGATCATACCAGTTACATAACAACTGTAGGTAGTGTGATAACCAGACTGACCAAGAGTTCTGGGATAACTCAAAAGCTAGCACATCATTTCTGTAGGATTTTGGTTGGTCTCAAAACATTACTTTTGTTTGCCAGTTGCACTGAAGTTCTTTTAGTCTTTAAATCAACTTATTTATTTATATTTATTTATTTATCTATTTATTGGATATCTTCCCCTTGCCCTCCTGCCGAGGCGGTTCAGGGCGGCTTACAACAGTTTAAAACAACATACAATTTAAAACAGCGAATACAAGATATAAAATACAATAAATACAATAAAACTGGCACTTCAGCCAAACTACTAAAGGGTCACATCACTGTTTGTGGAGAATAGTTTTTGATGCATGTAAGGACCATCAAAAGAGACTATCAAAGAGCCACCTTGAGCAGCTTGTTCTGGTGAGGAAGCACAGAAGTAGCCAATATATAAAGCCTACAGTGTTCCCAAGTGTGTGCTTTCTAATAAACAGCAAGACTTAAGTGATAGCTTGCAAAGCCTAGTAATGAAAACTTTAAAAATAGTCAATTAAAAATAGCAGATACATTTCACTTCAAAGACTCTAGCTTTCCTTTTCATTCAGCACACAGGTGGCTATCATTAAGGCAATTTCTTCCACAACATTTCCATACTGATCTTTGTTTACTGTTCTAGGAGGTATCACCTCAACTTTCAGTAGAGAAAGAATGCATACTTCTCTATCACTAGCGTTTTCTGATCTATCTCAATGTATGTCTAACTATTATTCATTTAAGTTGGTCCTTTCACCTTTTTGTTTGTTGACAGGAAGAGGAGATAAGAGAGGACAGCTTGGCTGGAGGTCTGGACTGACAGAGACACACTCAGCAGGGCTGTATATAAAACTAAGACTGCAGAGGCTTCTCAAGCATTCCCATCTGCATTCTCAAGAGAATTGGTTTTTCTTGACAAACAACAGAAGTCTACAGAGACTTCCTGTCCGAACTATAACCAGTATCCAATTGACTCTCTTCCAGCCTGAAGCCTTTCCATTTCCCTGCAAATTTAAGAGGACCATACAGAAAAGCAAAACCAACCTTACTGTAATGTTAAGAGACTTTAAAATAAAATGGGTAAATCAAACTAAACAGGCTGTCATTATAAAAAGTGAAAATTATAAATATTATTCTTTTCTCACTTTTAGACAACAGGAAAGAGGATGAGAAACGTGTAACATTAGAGCAGTGTGAGGACAAAGTTAAGAAGCATATTAAAACTATGTTTTTCTCCCATCATAACAATATGCAGCACCAGATTGTTTTTCATACTACAAAGAGATTTTTTGTTCTGTTTTTGCAGTTACAAAAGTGGTCAAAGATGCATGGTCATCCCTTGACAGCAGGCAAGCCACGAACTATTCAGGCAAAACCACTTGCATTTGAGATTAGTTTCAGTGTAATTCTACACATAGTTACTACAGTCAGAATCCACTGGGTTGAGAATTGAATAACTTCACATAGGATTGTGCTGTTAATTTAATTGAGCTTAGACTAGAATAACTCGGCATAGGACTGCAGTTACTCCCTTCTGCATCCAACATAATTATACTGGCTTAAGAAAGATGTGGCTGTTCAAATAATCAGTGGATTATCCTGGACAGGTGGGGGCTCACAAGACTCGCGGGAGGGAATTCCACCCCTTACTGTCTTGCTGAGCCAGACACCCCTGGGCTCTCTGGCAACTACCGCTGGGCCTGGCACAGCTCCTGAGCTGCCTCATCACTGCCACAGCCCCTGGGCTCTTCGGCAGACACTGCCCGGCCCTTGGGTGGCTTTGCCGTCCCCACTGGGCCTGCCATGGCCCCTGGGAAGCTTCACCACTGTTGTGGCCATACACCAGGCCCACCACGGCTCCCAGGTGCCACCACACCGAGGTACAAAGGAAATTATTTTACTTTTTGTGGTAATTAAACCCCCCCCCATGTATTTTTTTTTTAACATTTCAGACTTTTCTGCAAATCTGGGGAATCCCCCAAGTTTGCTGAAAAATCTGTTTACCATCTGCATGGCCTCGATCTGCAGATGTAGGTACCCACAGATGGGAGCCATATGTCGCAAATAGTATACAGAAATGCATCACTTGTGTGCATATATTAATGTTTCAGTTGCAACAATACACAACGCAAGACCACGGTGAATAGCAGTAATGATCCCTTTCGATAGTGACTACATAATTCCCTTAGCTTCTCCTTGACTGATACTATGCTCTTCAAACTAAGTTTACTATAGTAAACTTACTTCAGTATTAAATATCTTACCCAATTTTGAAATCTCTCTACCTTGGGTAAAAAGTAAACAGCACCACTGCGAGAATTTATACCTAGACTGTATTCTGATATATACTGTTTTCTTTTGATTTTAGTAGGATTTACTCTCAATTAGGAATATTTAGGAATTGAACTCATTGTAGAATCCCTTCTCACATTTTAGATCAATGTTGCTACATCCTGTATGAATGTAATGTCAAAATCTCTGAGAGTGGGAAACATGCCTGGGCTCTTCCCCACAGAACTTTTTCAATGTTAAATTTTATTAATGTCACAGCCAGGCTTTTTGGTAGGCAGTGATCTGGATCATGAGCCCGCATGCGGGGAGGGCGGGATATAAATGCAATTAAATAAATAAATAAAAAAATAATAATGTATTGCAGTGTTTACTTATGCCAGGCATCCAAGGTGATATTTAGTTGGCAAAAATGACAAGTTAGCCATCAAGAACACATGTGCTTTGTTACATCATGGAAAGCACTGAGGAAGGTAAACCTAAGACTGCTTTTATAACTCCACCTAGATGAAGAATAACAAAGACATCTGCTAAAAGCACAAGTAATTTGTTAGTCTGGTGGCTGACTTCTTCTATGCAACAGACAAAACAAGGAGGAAAGTATTTGAAAATGTCCTGTATTTGCACCCCTGCAGTGCAGACCCTCATTATGCACTTGATGCTATTCCTGCCACCACCACCCAATAAAATTTCATGGGGCTCAGTGGACTACAGCAAGAGGGGGAAGTCTGTGGGTGGTCTTTTGCAAGTCTGAATTATGACATTTTAAAAAAAAGCATTTTCATGCCTCCCAGTGCAGAAAGCGTGTTCCTACTAAATAGGAAGGCAGACAGGAAACAAAAAAAGTCATGCTAGATATAATACCTACTTTTACCTTTTTCTAATTAAGTAGAATTACTCTCAACATTTCTCCTGGTTTGGAAGGGCCAACACTTAAGTTTTTCTCCCTTGAAATTAACAATGTATTTGTTATCTGTTCACAACTGAGAGTTCCCAATCCTGTGCTCTGGGAATTTGCTGTTGAAATTAGAACTACTGTATTTTCTTATTCACTGCTGTTTTTATTGCTACATTTTACTCTTGTTGCATTGTGCTTACAGTTTTAATGTAACAGTGTTACATTACATCTCTGTAACAGTGTTATTGCATTTATGATGATTTTACTAATACTATAAACCACCTGTGAGTCTATATAGAAATAAATTAAAATTTAATACTGAACAATAAACTGCTGTGCCTAAGAGTAGCAGAAAAAGAAAGAGACTAAACAACATCTTCTAGCACCCAAGAAAAACCAGATAGTACTACAACAATTCTAATAGAAAGTGTGAGATTTCAAGGAGGAAATTCCTAAAATTATTTCAAAATCATGCAATGCACAAATTCACAGAAATAACAGATATTTCACTCATTTCTTTTATACAAGGGCTACTGCACCCAGATAATACAGGTGTATGGAACTTTACAGAGCTGGAGTAATCTCCCTGCTCCAAGGATCTTAAAGTCTCAACTCTAAATTGACGTAGAAAGAGGGGCCAAAGCTCAGTGGTAGAGAATCTTTTTTTGTATGCAGAAGGTCTGAGGTTCCACTTAAATTTCCACTTAAAAGGATCTGGTAAGAGGTGATATGAAAAGGCCTGTACCTGAGACCCTGGAGAGATAAAGAAAGTTCTATGATTTGCTAAATTATCAACATTAACACCTAAAGCAAAAACAAATAATTCAAAAATGTGAGTATCCCCACTGGCTACGTAAGCTGAAGTGGTAATGAGAATACGACTTCAGTTCACTTCAACACAGGGTTGGGGTTTTTTAGCCTTCCTAGAAGGAAGACATTGTTTATCAGCCTTGCTTTTTATCCTTTTGTTTGTCGGGAAGGTTCACATAACAAACAGCATTGTTGGAGCATACCAGACTTCTTGTCTAATCCTTAACAATGTAGGTATGAACTACTTTTAAAGATTTGTACTCTTGATTCAGGAAGGTGACTAAACCCTTATGCCTTTGTCTACCCTCATCACTTGAGCAATACTCCCAACTGTTGCTAACACCAGTGCAGCTCCACTGGAGGCAACAATGGTGGGAAGCACCAGCAAAGCCAAGCCTTGAAATAACTATTGCCCATTTCACAGCTCTTTAACTTAACAGCACGTGCAGAGCAGCGCTACAGGATGAGACTCTCAACCCTGGGTACCGCTTCTTTTGCTGATTAGTATCTAGTGTTTGCTAGGAAGTCACTTTGAAGAAGAGATGGAGAATAGTGGGATTATTCTACCCCCCCCCCCCCCCGGACTTCTAGCAACTTTTACTTCTGTAGAAAGTTCCTTTGTATACCTTTCTCATGTCTGTAGTGGGTATTGGGAGGCCACATGGCATCTCATGATACCCCACTTGCTCATCCCTAGCTTGCCATAGGAGAGCCTACTTGGTCTTGTTGAACAAAAATGAAAACCCACTGTTGAGAGAATGCATCTGGAGGTTTAAGCAACACTTTGCATTCTGCCCAGAAGATATTCACATACAAATAAAACAAAAACATTAACATTCTCTCTCTTATATTATGCAGCTTGAAAGTTATATCCAGGATAACATGAAAAAAGAAATGGTGGAGATCCAGCAGAATGCAGTGCAGAATCAGACAGCAGTCATGATTGAAATTGGCACCAATCTGCTAAATCAAACAGCTGAGCAGACTCGCAAATTAACAGATGTTGAAGCACACGTAAGTAGCAACTGTCCAACCTGAAGTAATTCTGCAGCAAGGGAATGATGTGCCTTATATTTCATGGGTTAATGTTCATTCTTTATACTGGAAAACTTTACTTCTACAGCTTATAAAAGGGAGCTTTTGATGCCTTAAATGAGACAGCAATTAGATGGTGGTGTTACAGCACATGTTACAGGTTGGATCCTACCAGGTCTCCATGGACAGAAGTGGATTATTCCCCCACCCTCCATTTCCCCAGAACTCCAATATGAGGGGGCTAACAAAAGGTAGTCGCAGAAATATCTGACATGATCTCACTGGGCTGGATCCTAGGGAGCATTGCCATAAGTGCAACAACCTTTGTGTAAGCAGAAGCACTAAAAATAAGCCTCATGATCTGCTTGCACCAATATAAAAAGAATGGATCCAAACTTTCTTTTTCACATGCACAAGACACAGTGGAAGGTATTCTTTGACCAGGTCAGTACTGCAGTTAAGCAATATGGGTTGCACTAGACCTTAAGAACATAAGAACATAAGAGAAGCCAATGTTGGATCAGACCAGTGGCCAAAAATACCAGGTGCCACCAGGAGGTCCAGCAGTGGGGCTAGAACACTAGGAGCCCATCCACTGTTGCCCCCCAAGCACCAAGAATACAGAGCATCACTTGCCCCAGACTGAGAGTTCCTGTCTATACCTTGTGCTATGGATTTCATCCTTTCTACCCATGCTTCACTAGATCCAGCCCTATGACAGCCCAGACAACACAGAGAAGCATTATTGATACTTGGGCGCCGCAGTCAATTCTCCCAAAAGCTACTTCTAAATGGACATACGTAGTGGAGGATTATGGTAGAAGGAGCAGGTGGTACTGCAACAACTGGGCAATATCCTGGTATCAGGGAAGGAATGAACACAACTCGGAAAAGACGAATATATACACTTTCTGTTCCAGTGCAGCACTTTCAAATTTTTGCCCTAGGAGATGTACTACAGCATTTTGATTTGCAATCTTGGCACTCTGCCCTACTGAAGTCCTGCTGAGCTGGTCACTGCTATTCCCATTTCCACTCCCCCCCCCAACCATTGGGAACAGAAACTGGGTGGAAGTGGTTTGGCCAAGCCTAGACTCTATTTATCCATGTGCAAGCTGTGATCTTAACTTGTATCCAAATCCAGCCCCCAGTTAGCCAGCATCTGCTGTGGCCCTCAGTGCAGCATTCAAATAGCTGTCAGACAGTCCCCTTACATAAGATTTCACCATCTGAGAAGAAAGTTGCATAAATGCTAGTGTTTCAAGTGTTAACTGCAGGATATATCAAGACATTGAACTGAGTGGGAGAAGGGTTAGGGAATAACAGGAAGCTATGAAGGAAAATAAATTGTTACATTTTTTCAAGTTGATGTCCAAGTCCCAAATCAATTGTGGTTCTTAAAGGAGAACAGAGAAGTTCCCATACTTCAACTAAAAAAGAATCATCTTGTTATAGATCTCAAGTCAAATAAATTGAAAAGTGTGGCCATTATGGAGTAACCACAGGTATTATACTTAGAGAATAAATGCTATGAACATTCTGAAATAATAAATGCATTGCAAGTTCTTTACATTCCTGACAATATGAAATCAGTTTGCATGAATAATTTTGTGTATCACTAGAATAGTTTTTCAGAACTTTAACTGAGGACCAGACCTCTTTTCTCAGCACAGAGCTTATCCAAACGCCTGTTTTTAAATGCTCTGGAAATGTTTTGAACATTTTAGATGAGCATAAAACTGAGTGCATTTCCTTACATTATACAGAACCAGCCTGATACCCGTGCTTTGCTACGGTATTTAAGTTCCATAAATCCAGTTATAATACCGATGATGTGAAGTTTGAAATGTAACATTTGTCGTAGGAATTCTAATGGAAAAGATTGTAGTGTAAAAAATGAAGCGAGACATACATACTTTTTTTTTTCTCTACTGAAGGACCTCTCCGTAGACCACATTGGTGGTTCTGCCCTTAAGTGCTAGGATGACCAGGCTGCTTGGTGAGCTCACTCTGGAGCAGGCAACAGTTAAGAAGCAGTCATCTGTTAAGTCAACTCCTGAGGTTTTACCTCAGAACTCTGAGCTACACAGTTTAGCAATGGGGGGGGG
>NW_015168068.1:454686-460846 GCF_001447785.1 Gekko japonicus
TGGAAGGAATACACTCCCCTTACGTTGGGTTTCTTGGTGCAGGGGTTTGGCTTGGGCATTGAATTGGGGGGGAGGGCATACCCCACCTTTTTTTATTTTTTTTACAAAATTGACTCTCGTTTATGTTACATTTATGAAGTGGGACATAACTACATATTCAAAACACCATCCGAGCAATCAGATATTAAGCAAGTTCATATGAACCAATTTTTTAGAACCTACATTGCGAGAAGTTAAATAATCTAATAAAGGAAACCAGTTTCCTACAAATTTGGGGTATATTTCCATTGTGGGTGGGAGTGTGGCTAAGCTGGGCCAGCTGCTCCACTAAGGTGATCCTGCTGGGGCGGCGTCCCTGATGGATTAAAGTATCCAGGTCCTGTTCCTACACCTGACAGACACCCGCCTGTCTGGTGTTGGAGGGGATTATGTTTAAAGGTATCAAGGAGGCTGGGCCAGCAGCAGAGCTAAGGCAATCCTGCTGAGCAAACCTCCCTGGTGGCTGTAAGAATCCCACCTCCCCTCCTACACCTGACAGGCAGCTGCCTGTCCAGTGTAGGAGGGGGAGGGGGAGGAGTATTAGAAGCCACTGTGGAGGCAGGGCTGGCAAGATCACTAAGGCATTACTGCTGGGGCAGGCTCCCTCATGGCTTTAAGCACCCTGCAACCACTGCTGCACCTGACAGACAACTGCCTGTTAGGTGTAGAAGGGGGGGAGAGTGTGTTGGAAGCCATCAGAGAGACTGGGCCAGCAGCTTTGCTTCACCTCACAGGTGGTTCTTGGCCACTCATTACCTCAACTCTCATTAGCTCTCTGCAGTCCCCTGTAACTGTTTTTTCCTTTACCTGAGAACACTGAACTCTGCAGCTGACCAATCAGAGAGTGGGGAGTGCAGGGAGGAAGCTGCATAGGAATCAATGGGGGGAGCACATTTTACCCCTTTTGACCCACTTAGGGGTCAAATTTCTCAAAATCACTTCTTAGTCAGCACCTATGCCATCGTAGGAGCACTCTCCCCGAATTTGGTGTCTCTAGGTCCAGCGGTTTGGCCTGAGCATTGATTTTACGGTGAGGGGACTTTCTTTTATATCTATAGACTATCCTGATACCCGTGCTTCGCTACGGTATTTAAGTTCCATAAATCCAGTTATAATACTGATGATGTGAAATTTGAAATATGACGTTTGTTGTAGGAATTCTAATTGAGAAGATTGTAGTGTAAGAAATGAAGTGAGACATATGTACTTTCCCGCCCTCTACTGAAGGACCTCTCTGTAGACCACATTGGTGGTTCTGCCCTCAGGTGCTAGGATCACCAGGCTGCTTGATGAGCTCACTCTGGAGCAGGCAACATAGAACTGTCCACTTAAGAAGCAGTCGTCTTTTAAGTCATCTCCTGCCACCTTCCATGAAAGTGATGGCCTCTCTACTTGTGTCCCTGGATTCTTTTGCTCATATGGAGACTGTGTTGTTTTGAGCACCTCAGGGTGATCTTGCTGGTACTTGGCAAGTGCAGCTCAGTGCACTGCAGGAGTACTATGTGCAAATGTCTTTGCCGCATTCCTAAGTTGCCTCCTCCTTGTAGAATTGGTGTATCTGGCTGGATGTTTGCCAGGAGCTTTCTTGGGGGCAGTAAGAGGTGAGAGGTGTGAGGGGGAGTTGGTGTGAGGGAGTGGTGATGTGGTGGACATTTCTTCAGATTCATGAGGGAGGCACACATCGAAATGGCTCAAAAAATGTCCTTTACTATCTCCCCATGAACATTCATACCCTGCCCCTGCTCCTACACCTGACGGACACCGGCCTGTCTGGTGTTGGGGGGGATTGTAGATAAAGGCATCAGGGAGGCTGGGCCAACAGCAGTGCTAAGGCAATCCTGCTGAGCAAACCTCCCCGGCGGCTGTAAGCATCCCACCTCCTCTCCTACACCTGACAGGCAGCTGCCTGTCCAGTGTGGGAGGGGGAGGGGGAGGAGTATTAGAAGCTATTGTGGAAGTGGAGCTGCACCTGAAAGACAACCGCCTGTTAGGTGTAGGAGGTGGGGGGAGTGTGTTGGAAGCTATCCCACGTCCTCTCCTACACCTGACAGGCAGCTGCCTGTCCAGTGTAGGAGGGGGAGGAGTATTAGAAGCCACTGTGGAGGTGGGGCTGCACCTGACAGACAACCACCTGTTAGGTGTAGGACGTGGGGGGGAGTGTGTCGGATGCCATCAGAGGAACTGGGCCAGCAGCTTTGCTTCACCTCATAGGTGGTTCTTGGCAACTCCTGATTTCCTCAATTCTCATTAGCTCTGTGCAACTGTTGGGTTTTTGTTTTTTTTACCTCAGAACACTGCAGCTGACCAATCAGTGAGTGTTGTGTCCAAAGAGACAGCTGCCTGGCAGCTGCATAAGAATCAATGGGGGGGAGCACATTTCCCCCCTTTTGACCCACTTAGGGGTCGAATTTCTAAAAATCCCTTGTTAGCAAGCACCTATGCCACAGTAGGAGTGCTCTCCACGAATTTGGTGTCTCTAAATCCAGCGGTTTGGCCTGGGCGTTGATTTTACAGTGAGGGGACTTTCTTTCATATATAGATAAGGAGTAGAATTCTGGACCAAACCAGTTCAGACTGCAGGTATAAGGTGAACAGAAGATGTATAGGGCCCAGTCCACAGACATAGCAGAATGAAGTGGCAGAATGGTCTATACCACTTCAAACCAAAGGTGAGGGAAGACATTTTTTCAAAATTCCCCAATGCTAATACTTCCTTGTAAGCAGAAATCTAGCAGAGCACACAAAGGTTTTTCTCCCTCTCCCGGGAGCGGTGGCGCAGGCAGTTAAACACCTACTATAACAACAATGAACAGCCATCACGGCTGTTCAAGACCCACCGTGGCCGGGGTGAGCTCCCGGCCCTAGTCCCAGCTCCCGTCCACCCAGCGGTTTCGAAAGCGTGTAAAATGCAAGTAGATAAAATGGGTACCTGCCCCTAGGTGGCAGGGGGCACCCCTCCTCCTTACAAGGACCTGTGGCAGGAGTGGCGGCGATGGCGGCAGCGATGGCGGTAGCGGAGTTGGCCCTGGCGAACCGGCGTGCGCGAGGCTGGACGGAGGTGGAGTCGTGGTGCGCAGTGGCGTGGCGACACGGCGCAGCCTGCGGGACGGAACCAGAGCTGCGGCTGGCGCGTTGCCGAGCACCGGGTGAAGCCCACCAGAAGGAGTCGCGGTTTAAGACCTGTTCCGGGCGCCAGGAAGTGAAGTGCCGAAGAGCTGCCAGGGACTGAACAACAAGCCGAGCCAGGAACTGAATAACAACTGAGCCCGCGGCCGGGGTGCTGGTAGGTTATCACCCCCTATACAAATAATGTGGCCCTAGTTAGGGATAAACAGCTGTGTAAACCGCTCAGAGACCCTTCGGGGTCAGAGCGGTATATAAGTCGAAAATTAAATAATAAATAAATAAATATACTGGGTATTTTTTTGCTCCCTGATATACTGGGTATTTTTCTTAATTTTGTGAGAGTTTTTACATGAAAGACCAACAAAAAGGTGACACCCCAGAATGAAGTGGTTCAGGCCATTCTACCACCTTACTCTGCATGTCTGGACCAGGCCAAGAACTATTGTATTGGAATGTTTCACTACAGAGACGAAATTTAGATTTCTATTTTGGAGCAATATCAGATGATGTTCCACACACTTAATAGTTCTTTTTGTATTAGACTTACTCCAGGGACAACAAGTGTATATTTTTAGAATGGAAGATTGGTATTCACTTTCCATGAAGCTTCCTTTCTTGGTGGTCAAGGAGTGGGACAGTCCTTCCTTATGGGATTAGGCTCCTCCTCCTCAAGCAGGGTCGGTCTCGTTGATTGATCCAGCTGGAGGAGGGGCCTATCCCCTGGGCTGTCCCCAGTCATCTCCAAGCTGTAAACTCCTCCACAGCTCTTAGCATGAAAAAAGGAATATACTTTCCCAACATCATTAAACTGTGTAGAGCAACAGTATTTATTTCAACCTTATTTCCCCCCTAAACCTAGTAACTCAACATAAAGGGAAACTCAACTATTATCACTCGCATATAACATGATGCCCCTGTTAGTGAATCTATGATCCTCTCACCCTCCCTGTATATCTAGAAGCTGCCACCTTTCCCCAAGTGGAGTGGGCAGGACTGTCCCACTCCTGGACCACCGAGAAAGGAAGCTTCATGGTAAGTGAATACCAATCTTCCATTCTCCGGTGGTCCAGTCTATCTTTATGGAACACAGAAAAGCAGTGTGCCCCAAAGAAGGGTTGCCTGGCTTCCGGATCTACAGGGTGTGCTGTAGTACCCTGTGCCCAAAGGCTGCCTCAGCCGAGGCCAATTTATTGATTCTATAGTGCCTCATAAACAAGTGCTCCGACTTCCAGGTGGCAGCCCTACATATTACTTCCAAGGACAGGAAGGACCTATATCCCGCTGAAGTTGCTGCCCCCTGCACTGAGTGCGCAGTAATCCCTTCTGGGGGATCCATACCTCAGGCCTTGTAAGCTAGTGCAATGCATTCCCTAATCCACCTACTAAGGGTAGAGGTGGAGACCTGTCCTCCCAAGTTTGCTTTCCAAAAAGATACAAATAGTGCTTCTACATGTCGGTGCTGCTTGGTTCTATCCACATAGTAACTAAGCGCTCTGCACACATCTGGACAGTGCCATTCCCTCTCCCTATCATGCTTTGGATATGGGCAAAAGGATGGGAGAATGATCTGTTCTGCTCTATGGAAGGCCAAGTTGACTTTTGGTATGAAGGCTGGATCAGGTCGTAAGACCACTTTGTCACTATGAAAAAAACAGAGCTCCTTGTCTACCGACAAGGCCCTCAGCTCTGATACCCTTCTAAGCTGATGTCACTGCTACCAAAAACAGGGTTTTGATTGTTAACTCCTTCAGGGGACATCACCATTGGTTCAAAAGGGGACTTACATAGGGCTTTCAACACCACATTAACCTTCTAAGTAGGAGTCCGGTGAACCGGAGGTGGTTTCAATAACGAAAAACCCCTTAAAAATCTCCTGATGTGGGGGTATCTAGTCCGTGATAGCCCACTCCTCGAACCCCTAACAGCCGCAATGGCCGCTACCTGCCTTTTCAATGTATTTGCACTAAGTCCTTTGTCCAGGCCATCTTGTAAGAAAAGCAGCACTGCCCAAACTGAGGCTTTTAAAGGACCTAGGTTCTTCCCCCCACACAAGGTCTGAAACACCTGCTACATATAGTTATATATTCTATTTTATTATTATTGCAGTTCCGCAGGGCCTGCAAGATGGAGCTCTTCCACCAGGCATGTGGTTGAGGCAGTGGACATCCCCCCTCTCCCTCCCTCCAGCTTTTCTGGCCCGAAGTTTTTCAGCCCAATTTTTCCAGAACAATTGTCCATCAGGCCTGTTCTGACTAGTCATCTGACAACTTTTATAATTATACAGTATTTTATATTTTTATGTGTAAATTGACATTTTAATATTGTTTTAATTGTATATTTAACTGCTGTACACTGCCCTGAACCCATTGGGGAGTGTGGTATATAAATCTAATAAAATAAATAAATAAATATTTGTGGACCCCTTCTTGGATGCCAACATGGTGTCTACCACCCTGGCTGAGTATCCCAACCCTTCTAACTGCTGCCGCTCAACCTCCAGGTAGTGAGGTTTAGAATGGCCAGTTGAGGGGGTAAGGTTGTTTCTCGAGACAGTAAATCATCCTGGACTCGTAGATATCATAGTTCTTCCATCAACAGGGCTAGTAGGTCCTAGAACCACACCCTCCATGGCCAAAACGGTGCCACCATCCCCAGCTCCACTCTCTTTTCCTGCAACTTCTGTATCACCCTGGGAATTAGACAGATCAGTGGGAATGCATACAGGATGCCCTGTGGCCAATCACAGTTCAGAGCATCCACTCCTATTGAGTGGGACTCTTTATTTATTTATTTATTGTATTTACTGTAAATGGGCTCAGGGCAGGTCACAGCATTTCAATAAATACAATAACATTTAAAACACATTAAAACATATAAAAACAATAGTCATGCTTGCCACAGGGAGAATCCAGCCCACTGATGTAACTATAATGGCCGGTTATCAGTGGGTGGGAGACTGCAACCTCGGGGGGGGGGGGGGAATATGGGGACGCCC
>NW_015168068.1:460869-496830 GCF_001447785.1 Gekko japonicus
GGGGGGGGGAGACTGCAACCTCGGGGGGGGGGGGAGAATATGTGGACGCCCGCTGCCTCAGCCAAAGGCCTGACAGAACAAGTCCGTCTTGCAGGCTTTGAAGAATTGAATAAGATCCTGCAGGGCCCTGATCTCAATAGGGAGCATGTTCCACCAGGTGGGGGCCAGGACAGAAAAAGCCCTGGCCCTGGTCGAGGCTAGGCAGACGTCCTTTGGACCAGGGATCACCAGGAGATGTTGACTCTCAGAGCGTAATGCTCTCTGAGGCGTATATGGGAAGAGGCGGTCCCTTAGGTATGTTGGTCCCAGGCCGTATAAGGCTTTGAAGGTGATTACCAACACCTTGAAGCGGATCCGGTACTCCACTGGTAACCAATGCAGCTGACAGAACACATGGCGTACGTGAGCCCGCACAGGCATCGACGTCAGCAGACGCGCCACCACATTTTGTACCAACTGTAATATCCAGATCAGCTTCAAGTGTAAGCCTGTGTAGAGTGAGTTGCAGTAATCAAGCCTGGAAGTGACCATTGAATGGGCCACCATAGGTAAGTCCTGGGGGGAGAGATAGGGCTTCAGTAGCCTGATCTGCCTAAGATGGAAAAATGCAGATCTGGCGACTGCAGCAACCTGGGCCTCCATATATAAGGAGATATCCAGTGTTACTCCCAGGCTCTTCACTGACTGTGCCGGCACCAGAGGTGTCCCTTCCAGTGTGGGAAGCCTGGTGCCCACCTCCAACCCCCCATGACCCAGGTACAGGATCTCCGTCTTCGATGGATTTAACTTCAATTGACTCTGCTGCAACCATCCAGCGACAGCATCCGAAGCCTCAGCCAGATTTCCAGGAAACGGAGGACGGATGACCATCCATTAACAGATAAAACTGAGTGTCATCAGCATACTGATAGCAACCCAGCCCATGACTCCGGACTAACTGGGCGAGGGGGCACATAGAAATGTTAAATAGCATTGGTGAGAGGACCGTCCCCTGCGGCACTCCACATTCTAGTGGGTACCGCGGGGAGACCCTCTCACCCAGCACCACCCTCTGTCTTCGACCATGGAGAAAGGAGGAAAACCATTTCAAGGCAGTCCCCTGGACTCCTACATCGGCAAGTCAGTGGGTCATAAGATCATAATCGACCAAATCAAATGCTGCCGTTAAATCTAATAACAGCAGCAGCGCTGACCTGCATTGATCCAGATGCCTATGGAGATCATCTTTTGTCCTTGACATGTATCTTTGGACCTGTCGGTTCTATGATGTAGCAAACAGGTCCACTTCCATTGTCCCGAATCTGTTGATGATCTGTTGGCCGGACATAGTTGCCATTCTGGTTGATCCAGTTGACCTCTGTTTAATTCGCCCACCAGGATGCTGTCCTTGCCTGCAACATGAATCGCCTTTAGAGACCAAAGAGTCATTTCCGCCTGTGTCATCAGAAGGCTCACCTCCTTGTGTAGCAACCGTACACTTGTTCCTCCTTGTCTGTTTACATAGGCCTTTGTGGTGGTGTTGTCCGTCTGGACTAACACGTGCTGTCCCACCAGTAGGTCCCTGAATTGCCTGAAACCTAACTTGGCCCTGGGTTCTAGGAAGTTTATGTTCTTCCTTGTTTCTTCCTTCAACCACAGTCCTTGCGCCATCCTGCTCTGTGAGTGGGCCCCCCACCCCAATAGGCTTGCATCCGTGGTCATCACCACACGTTTTGGTTCCCGGATCGGGAAACCCTGTAGAAATTGGGAGGGGTTCATCCACCAATGTAAATACTGTTGACGCTCCTGTGGAATTTGAACCATCCAATGTTCTTTCTTGGCAATGATGTTTTGCTTACTGCAGTTCCACTGGGGCAGTCATCCCGGTCGCGTCGTTCTCCACGCCGGGTGCTTCACGCACGGGAACTCCTTCGGCTCTCGGCAGTTTCCCCAGTGCCTTCACAAACTCCTTGCTCTGCTCTCTTAGCCAGGGGAGGGGCAGAGGAGGACTCTCCATCCCAATGGGGAAGAGTCCTGAGGGAGTTTGTGGATAGGGCCACGGCTACCAGGAGTCTCCCCGTGCCGCCGGCCTGCCTTGAATGTCGCTGATTGAGGCTCAATCAAGGCCTTTCCCCCCGGGACCAAGTGTTGCTGCCAGCTACAGCCTGATGTGGTCCCCCGGGGCCTGTTTGCTGGATCTTCACTCAATGAGCCGAGTTCCATCCTGCTTCGTCGGCAGGGCCAGTAAGACTGGGGAGAGCCCAGGGGAAAGGACCCTACCCCAGCTGGATCAATCAACGAGACCGGCCCTGCTTGAGGAGGAGGAGCCTAATCCCATAAGGAAGGACTGTCTCTGTCATGGGCATGGATGAAGATGAGCTGACAGAGCCTGCAGAAACCACAGCTGGCCCCTCTGAAGCAGCAGAGGATACCTAGCAAGTGCCTGTAACAGCAGTCTTCATACCTGGCCCAGATAAGAAAGAAGAACTGCAAGATGAAAGTCCTCCTGACTCACCCACACGTGTGACTCGTTTAAGGGAGCGACTGCGACAAAACTTAGCAAGCAAAGAGAGGCCAGGCTACAAGGGAGACGCTCAGCCAGCCCAGAGTTCTAACAGGAGCCTGGCTGATAATGCAGCTGGCTAACTGGTAGCAGCATTTAACTCCACACTCTGGGCAGTACCCTTCGTGGAAGCAACAAGTCAGCTTCGTGCTGCTAGCATCCACTCTGACTCGGCTCTTTGGATCCCCTGGTTTGGGCTTGGTTCTGTGTACCTGGCTCCTGACCCCGGCTTGGCTTTGGACTACGTTTCTGGTTAGTGATTTGGACTCGGCTCTGTGTTTCTGGCTTCTGACCCTGGCTTGGCTTTTTGGACTTTGCACTGTCTTCTTGGCTCCTCATCTTGGCTTGTTCTGGACTCCCTTTGACTGGCACCCCTGCCTGTGACAGTCTCATTCACTGGACCACCAGAGAAAACAGTAAATTGTAGCAAAAACCTTTTGAATCAGTTTCAGTCCAAATGCCGTATCTTACTACTACAGACTAATACACCTGACAGATACTTTTATAACCTGCTTCAGCTTGGAAGAGGAGCATTTGTAATACTAACTGGGGTGAAGGGTTAATTAATTAATTTATTTATTATTTCGATTTGTTATACCGCCCTAACCCCTAGGGGTCTCTGGGCGGTTTACAGAAAGGCGTTCTATGAACTGTTTGATACCCTATTACTATTACTTAAATGACCGCTGTGTTGGACAGAAGGCTGTCCTGCCCCTGAGAAGGGGGATGGAATGTTGAATGGAAACACAGCAGGAGCTGAGTTCAGTTCTGCCTCAGGGAGAGAGCAATGAGAGCTCAGGTCTGGCTCAGAAAAAGAGTAGAGTGAAGGGTAGCTCTGCTTGATAGTGTGGCAGAGTGGTTTTGCTCTACTTCAGAGAGAGAGAGAATAGGGTACCCAATTGTTAGGCCTGTCTCGGGCAATGAGCAGACCTTGTGTCATTTAGTCTGACTCTTGGGAAAGGGCAGGCTGGTATGGGTGGAATCCTGCGCATGTGTGTTGGGATCCAGCCTAGGGGCTAATCAATAAAAGCCTGTCTAAGTATTAAAGAAAACTGAAACTACTCTCTAAATCAATGTGCCTCAGCCAGGTTTCTCTTTTGTATATCTGGAGACATGTACTGCTAATCTGTTCATGGAAACCTACTTGTAAATAAATAAATAAATCTTCCTTGTGGTTAATATATAATCCCTGCCTCTGTGACCTCCATATTCTCCTTGTGCACCACAAAGCTTACCTCACAGGAACGAACCAAAAGCCTAGACTCTCAGTCTCACTACCTTTAGAATACCTGGTAACTGATGGGAAGGTTTATTGTTTAAAATAAACCTGGTTTCCACAAAATCATAGGAAACTGCATGGGTCCCCTCAGTTTATAGAAATGGCCTGTCACAACCACGCTTTCAGAGACACCAATTCGTTGGCAGCAATTCAGAAATATGCTTAAGTGTGAAAAAAGGTCCTGAGCAGTTACTCAATATAAAGGATGTGAGTAATAAATTCTTCCTGCCAACTTATGCCAGCATTTGATGAATTAAAACAGTTGCTGTAAAATACAATGCAAAAAGTGATATGAACTAAAGGACACTCAGGAGATTGTAATGCAAAGCAGCATTTCACATGACAGCTCTTCTTCCTCATTCTTAGGAATAGATGCCATTCTTGAGACCTAAAACGGAACCCACACAAGGAGCAGATAAAACAAACTATGACATGATTCAGTACAAACAACAGAAAGCAGCACGCACACACCGGCTGCAAAAGAAACACCTAATGCTCTTTTCTATATACACTGTGTGACCACATTTCCTGTGAAATATAAAGTTATTTTCTAAAGAGTATGAACAATGGATTACATGACCAAGCATCTTTTAGGTAGACTCTTGGTGAGAAATTCTCATGCCACTACAAACCCATAATCTCCTCCAAGATGACACAGCATTTTCATGTTTGTTTGTTTTGTGACATTGTCATCACTTAATAGAAATACTATGCTGGAATTTTTCTCTAGATGATTAAATACTGGAATTTTATCCACAGCTGTGAGCTAATGATCTCAGAAACTAGGTCTCAGGGAGTCAGTGTCTTTCAGCCTAAATTTCCTTTCTAAAACCATTATATATATATTCAACTGTCCTCTTTCAGTACTATAATACAATCATTAAAACAAACTGCAGTATTTGTATATTTGGTTAACATGTACAAATGGAATTCTTTCAATATTCAGAACCCATTTTCATTAGCTACTTAAAAAAAATAGCCACTTTGTTCAGTAATATACAACTTTTCGTGGGAAAGGGGTAATTTGCTGTTCTGCTGAATGGCCTGGTACTATAACCAAAAGTGAAGCAATTAAGGAGGCATAGCTAGAATTCAGACCAGAGACTGTAACATGCAGCTCAGCCTACTAACTGATCCAATTACAGCAGTTTGGAAGCTATCTCTGTAAGTTTGGCAGCTTGGGGGGAAAAGCCATTGTGATCACAGAAAATCACTGCTGGACTGAGAAAGTGTTTGTGGACATACTTGTATACCCTGCATACATTTGTATGGAGGACAGCTTTGCCACCTTAGATATCGGGTGTTTAAGCTAGCAACAATGCTGGCATAAGTGATATAGAGTAAGAGAAGTTGTTTTGATCCTGGAATAAAAGACCCTAGAGTGGAATGTAGGCCACTGGGAGTCAGAAAAATATTTTGGGACTGGAATGACAGGTCCCAGAGTGGAAAGATGGCACCTGAGAATACCAGAAGCATTTTGGGGAAGTGATATAATGCTGGCATAAGTGATAACTATCACTCACAGTTGACAACAAACCTTTGGAAACTTTTGTTTTTCTTCTCATTGAGGTGATAACAGTAATTCTACTGACTGCATTTAGACTTGAAAGTACATGCATAGGCACTGATATTAAGCATGGCAGACACATTGCTACTTTGTTTGTTTGACAGTTTGTATTTTAGAATATGATTGAGTTATAAGTGGGCCTGAATCCGCAAATGTGATTCAAAATCTCATTTCCCAAACCACAGGTACTGAATCAGACAACAAGGTTGGAGCTTCAACTTCTGGCACATTCCCTTTCAACTAGCAGACTAGAAAGGCAAATTTTGGATCAGACCAGTGAGATAGGCAAACTGCAAGAAAAAAACAGGTAACAACTCTTGCTATTCCACCATGTATTGTTTATTTCAGTTGTCCTTTTACTCCCAGCAATTGCATGATGAATAGCATTGACCTCAAAAGCACTGGAAGCTTTTATTTCATTAGACAAAAATGAACTGAGGATGGAATAACATAAAGATATAATACTGTCTGTGTGCATGAAGTTTTTGAAACATGACAAAAGTTGAGCGGCCACCTTCATACTCAAGCCATTGTATACATATAAACCACAGTGTGTTCATGAAATTGGGTCCAGCAAAATAAGTATGAGAAGTACAAATAAATCTGTTCTGAACTGATGCCACAGCTTTCCCCAGCTTACTGCAGCTAAGCAATTTATGGAAACTTGGTCCTTAAAAAATCCTCTCCAGAACTTGCTTTTTCCTTCAGTTCATTCACAAGCAGCTGCTATTATTAAAAAAACCCAGTCTCTTGCATATTTATGCCAGCCTTCCTCCAAGGATCTCAGAACTGAAGGTTTTGCCTTCCCCAGCTTATACTCACAACAATCCTGTGAGGTAGGTTAGGTAAAGAGAGTGCACACATGCATCAGGCTGAAGGTCACCCAGCAAGGTTCATGATTGAATAGGGATTTGAACTTGCTCTCTCAGATCTGAGTCTGACACACACTCACTTACAATGAAGAGCAAGATAGCACCTTAAAAACCAACAAAATGGTAGAACATTCACTTAAGTTGGAGGAAGGGTCCTTGGGCTGGAAGGAGGCTTCAAACCTTGCTCAGCGGAGTGCTAAGTACACTCCACCCACATTTATTTCAGCCATCAGCATTCTTGAATCAGAGCTTATGCTGAAATAAATTTTATTAGTCTTTAAGGTGCCACTTGACTCCTGTGTAATTTTGCTACAACAGACTAAAATGGCTTCCCCTTGGATTTATCTATACCATATTGCCTCTCACAAATTAATATGTCTGGAAAAGAATTTTTTGTAGGCAATACAGACAATGCAACAAAATATTTTAAAAAGATAAGCCAGGGGGCAATGTATATCAGTCTGGTTTTAGAAGTGTAATTTTTCTACAACAGACACCATCAACAGATTCTGAACTCAGTACACACATTGGCCTAGAAACTGCCTCTCCATTCAGAGGGCAGTGGAAAACTCCCAACAGGAATTGCCTTCTAGCCAAAGTGTTACTGGCAATAATAACTGAAAAGAATTTCCCTTGATCGGATGGCTAATCGTCCCATCATTGTTTTTCCCTCAATAGCATGAAGCAGTTAGTGCAGAACTGCTACTCTGCTCCTCATTTTTTAAATCACTATTCAAACCTATACAATCCAACAAGATTTTACCAACCATCCACATATAGTGAAACTCACCATTTAACTAGAACAGCTTTATGTGATTGCTGGTCAAAATGAGACCATCCGACTGCACTGGATGCCACAAAAATTTGCTGTCATTTTTAATCCCCCCAAAAGATAAACATTTGGTTACAGTCTTGGCCAAAGTGTTCCTTTTCATTTGCTGAGAGTCAGACATGATCCCTGACTACTTCCATATTCAGTGTACAACATCAAAGGACCCCAAGTTCCTTTTTGTTTATCTAAAATATTTGAGTGACAGCTGGCCAACAGCACTGTTAACATTTCTTGCTGAGCTAGGATCACATTAGGCCAACTGGTGCAGAGGGATGAACTGTGATCTTGGTTTGCTCCATCAGTATTTTGTTTGGCTTTCCATTGGCTATTAAAAAGAATCTACCCTTATTCTCTTTTTATATATATATATATATATATATATATGTCCCTTCACCCTAAAATCAACACCTAGGCCAAACCCTTGGGCCTAGGAACACAAAATTCAGGGAGAGTGCTCCTACCATGACATAGATGTTCACTAAGAAGGGATTTTTAGAAATTCTACCCCTAAGGGGGTCAAGAGGGATAAAATGTGCTCCCCCCATTGATTCCTATGTGGCTGCCAGGCTGCTGCCTCCTTGCACCCCCCCACCCTCTGATTGGTCAGTTGCGGAGCTCAGCATTCTGAGGTAAAAAAAACCCCACAGTTGCAGGAGACTGTGAGCTAATTACAGTAGAGGAAATCAGGAGTGGCCAACAGTGAGGTGCAGTAATGCTGCTGGCCCAGCCTCTCTGATGGCTTACAACACACTCCCCCCACTTCCTACACCTAACAGGCAGCTGTCTGTCAAGTGCAGCAGCAGTTGCAGGGTGCTTAAAGCCACAAGGGAACCCGCCCCAGCAGTAATGTCTTGGTGATCCTGCCAGGCCCACCTCCACAGTGGCCTCTAATACTCCTCCCCCTCCCCCTCCTACACTGGACAGGCAGCTGCCTATCAGGTGTAGGAGAGGAGGTGGGATGCTTACATTTTTCAAAAAAGCCAGCATGGCAATTGAGTTAATGAATATTTATAGGGAGATAGTAAAGGACATTTCTAGGAGCCATTTCGATGTGTGCCTCCCTCATGAACCTGAAGGAATGTCCACCACATCACCACTCCCTCACACCAACTCCCCCTCATACCTCTCACTGCCCCCAAGAAAGCTCCTGGCAAATGTCCAGCCAGATACACCAATGCTACAAGGAGGAGGCAACCTAGGAATGCGGCAAAGACATTTGAACATACCGTAGTACTCCTGCAATGCACTGAGCTGCACTTGCCAAGTACCAGCATGATCACCCTGAGGTGCTCAGAACAACACAGTCTCCATATGAGCAAAAGAATCCAGGAACACAAGTAGAGAGGCCATCACTTTCGTGGAAGGTGGCAGGAGTGGACTTAACAGACGACTGCTTCTTAAATGGACAGTTCTATGTTTGCCTGCTCCAGAGTGAGCTCATCAAGCAGCCTGGTGATCCTAGCACCCGAGGGCAGAACCAGCAGTGTGGTCTAGAGAGAGGTCCTTCAGTAGAGGGGGGGGGGAGTACATATGTCTCACTTCATTTTTTACACTACAGTCTTTGCCATTAGAATTCCTACAACAAATGTTACATTTCAGTCTTCACATCATCAGTATTATAACTGGAGCAGCTGACCATCCTAACGGAACATCCTACTTGTTCTGTTTCACTGTTCTCACTTTTAGTAAGCTTTTGATGTATCCAGGGCTATTTTTGGGCAGGAACGCACAGGAACGGAGTTCCGGCTGGCTCCCAAGTTGGCTACGCCTAGCAGGAACTCATTATCATAATAGGCCACACCCAACAGCAGAAACTCATTAGGATTGGCTGCATTAGGGGTGTGTGGCCTAACATTCAAAGGAGTTCCTGCTCCAAAAAAAGCCCTGGGTGTTGACAACAAACAAGGTAAACGGAATAAGAAGCAAAAGGTGCTTGTGGCTGGATGACCACACTTCTGGTAACATGGGGGGGGGGGGGGACCTAATGAGTTTCTGCTGTAGTGTGTGGCCTATTATGCTAATGAGTTCCTGCCGAGCTTCTTCTACAAAAAAAGCCCTGGATGTATCCAATTACATTGTACAAAAATGCAAGGTGTTTGCTTAAATAAAGAAAAAGTGTTGAATTGCAGGACAGTCTGGCTCTACACAGTATAACAGGCAGCTGAATTTTAAAATTAGCAAACTATATTTTCAGTAGGATCCTTATGCTGAAAGAACTTTTCATTTCTGGTAAACACTAGAATAGGGGGGAAAGGGCATGTTTTCACATTTGTCTTCACTATCCAGTTATATTTGTGTATGTGCCCCCAAGGTTTGTTTTATACAAACAATATTCTTTACCCAAGAGGGGCAAAGTAAACAGGGATTAAATTTTACAATGTCATTTACTGTGGTAAGAGTAAGAACAGTCTTTAAATATTCCAAATAGCATAATGTTGCCTACTCAAAGAGCAACATACAGTTAAAATGATTTTTTTGGGAGGAGCATACACTGTAAAAGATTTTCTTAATATTTGTGGGAGAAAAACAGAGTGACCCAAAAGGCATATCTATTCTTCAGAGTAACATAGACCTCTAGAACATATAATGTCCTTAGAGCTGTACCTGTTTAAGACGGTTCTTGACACTAAATATTACAGAGCTATGCAGCGTAAGCGGTACTATGCAAATCTGCTCAATTTATATAATTTATGTAGCACTCAGAAATTACATTGCCTGAGCCAAAATTTTTTTTAATATTCTTAGCACAGGACACTCAAAGTCCTGGTGATTTCCAAAATATTGCTGTAGTTAACCCACAGTAGAATCCAAAGCTATTTGCCACACAAAATATTCACTATGGTAAGCAATAGCTGAACAGGACTTACAGTGGTCTGCCAATGGCTCCTTAATTGGCTGACTGCTCTTTTTGTGTTAAGGGATATAGAAATGCCACACCAGTCCCAGTGATTTTGAAACTGTTTGTTAGCTTTTTAGAAAAAAAAGTCCTTGACATGGAAGACAAGCACATGCTTCAGCTACAATCAATGAAGGACGAAAAGGATAAGCTACAGTCAATAGTGTCCGGACAAAACTCCATAATAAAAGAACTAGAGCAACAGCTGGTCACAGCCACAGCTAACAACTCATTTCTGCAAAAACAGCAACACGATCTAAGAGAGACAGTTCAGAACTTGTTCTTTATGATTTCTACACCAAACCGTAAGTGAAGCAGAACACTCTTCTAGTGAGAAACAATTTCATCCTGGTTAGCATACCCGCTCTCTATCACCTCCCCATTTCCCTCAACTTCTTTCTTAACAGAAAGTAAAATTATACCAGGCATGCAGAGACTGAGGTTAGTTTTTCACTCTCACTTGCAACTGGAACCCCTATTAATGTAGGTATAAAGAAAGGACTCAAGAGCCAAAGCTACCCTGAGGTTTGGCCCCAGTGTAAAGTCTGGTTAGCCTACTTTCATGTATGGGTGTTAAATGTCATAGCAGAGTGGTTTTGAGAAGGGCAAGCCTGTGGGTCACCCTGTGACAGCAATCCCAGAGGACCAATGTCTCCCACAAACAATTCTGGTTATTTCTTAGCATTAGACTTGAACCTCTGAGGAGGCAGAAGCCAACTGTTTTGGGATAGCAGGAACACAAATGACCCATCTGTGGGCTACTGAAAAACTCCCAGTTTTGGCTTTTGAGAATTTTGAGGAGTCTCTCTGGTGATCTAGTTCATAAGACCGGCCTACCTGAGGGACCGCCTTTCCCCGTATGTTCCCCAGAGAGCACTGCGATCAGGATCCCAAAACCGCCTGGACCTCCCTGGCCCTAAGGAAGTCAGGTCGATGGTAACCAGGACGAGGGCTTTTTTGTTTGTAGCTCCGTCCTACTGGAACGAGCTCCCTGCCGAGATCAGGGCCCTGTGGGACCTGTCACAGTTCCGCAGGACCGTGAAAACAGAACTTTTCAGGCAGGCGTTCCGATAGGAGCGACGTTTTACCAGCAGCGCCCTGTGGCGAACTCCGATCCTATACGAGCTAATGCGGCGGTACCACCGAATGTGTCCCTAAACTGCACTTCAGTTTTATCGCCATCTAATGAATGTTTTATATTGACTGGTTATGTTTTAACTGATGTTTTATATTTTATTGTGAATTTATACTGCTTGTCAGTTCCTGGAAGCCGCCCTGAGCCTGCCTAGTGGGGAGGGCGGGGTAAAAGTGAAATAAATAAATAAATAAATATATGAAGCTTTCTTATACAGAGGCTGACCACTGGTCTGTCTGACTCAGCACTCTGCCTTTAACAAGCTTCCAAGGACCTCAAACAGAGAACATTCACTACCTGTGATACTTTAGCTTGAAGGTGCCAGGAACTGAATCTTCTTCATGCCAAGCAGGTGTTTGCCACTGATTCCCATCTTTTCCCTTCCCCTAGTTTCCCAGGCATGAGATCTTTCCTGCAGAATGCCCAGTAGTAACTCCCACACTTTTAAAAATTGCAAGAAGGCTTGGTAGTCCTGGAAGGCCTAAAGACATTGCCTTAAGAAAATTTCCAAAGCTCTTCATGTTTCTTGAGATGTTATCTAAATTTGTGCACAAATAAGTAAACAAGCTGAACTATGTTGGCTTCAACAACATGGAAACAAATCCTGAACATTTGCCAAATTCAAAGAGAATGCTTCTAAAAGTGTCAACGATCGAGAAGTGTGGAAAAACAATTAAAATGCTGGATGTGAGTTTTCTGCACTTTAAGCAAACTACAGTTATGAACCCTAACTACTTAACAAGATGAAAAACAAGTATGGAATAAACAGGGAAGTGGGGAGGGGGAGAGCCTTATGGAGAACAGCAACCATCGTAAGCTGAGGATACAAAGTCTGAAGTCAGCCTTGCAGTAGGTCTTAGAAAGTTATCAGCTGCATTAGCCATTATTTCATACATTTTCATGTGTTTATTTTTTAGCATCCAAAAATGCTTTGGTGGCTACTGAAGAACAGATCAGCTTCAAGGACTGTGCTGAAGCATTCAAATCAGGACTTTCAACCAGTGGAGTCTACACATTAATAGTCCCTAATACCAGAGAAGAGAAGAGGGTACTGTATTCTCTTTGTTACCTTTATTTATTTCTCATATTTATATCCCACCCATCCCATAAACGGGCTCAGGGTGGTTACAACATCTCAATAAATACAATAAAATTTAAAACACATTATAAACATATATAGATCAAAGTGCCCCCTTACTGCCTTCAGAGAGGTTTAGTTGTTCTCAAGTCACACCATTAGCTGGCCCAGCAGTACTTTCCTATTTGGAAAAAGGTGTTCCGTGGGCCTCAGCGTTTAGTCATGCTGGCCACATGACCACGGAAACGACTTCGGGCAGTGCTGGCTCTTCGGCTTGGAAATGGGGATGTGCACTGCCCCCTAGAGTCAGATTCAACTAGCTTTCAAGCAAGGGAAACCTTTACCTTTACCTTTTTAACAAATAAATAGAGACTTGTGCAGGAGTTCTGAATTATATGAATGCAACAGAGCTTGTGTAAGAGAGCTTCCTTCCTCTGGGCACCACCAACCTAATTTTGTTTCTGAGAACAAAATGGGAAATGGGATTACACACTGAGATGGGTAGGATAGCTGGGAATCATCCCCACATTCTACAAGAAGGTTCCTTCTGCAAGCAGAAAAGACACTGCAATGTCATGGAAGAATGTTTCGTCTAAGTAGACAGAACACAAAAGGGGTGTGTGTGTAGTGGCTGGTCCCACCCACTTCCTATGTCCATTGCCTGAACACATCTCTAGTCATACAAAGAGTATACACACAGGCATCTCCACACAATCTATCGTGCGCACACACACACAAGATTATATGCACAGTCAGGCAATAGACTGAATATGCATCAATCAGGACAGGGCCTGCTGCTGCAATCCCAGTCTTCACTCTGTGCAAATCTTCCCAGATTGAATGTGTGTATAAGGGTGACAGTTTTCATATTCTATTCCAAAGTAGGAACATTCTGCATTAACAAGCTACCAAAGCTGCACTAAGATGAATTCAACAGACTAAATTAGGCAAATGAAGTAACATTTCAGCTGACAGATTTTGAACTACTCATTTCTAAAATTCAGTTTGTCAAAGAATCTGGACTTTTTTCAAAATTGGGAATATGAAAATTGTGATCAGGTGACTAGCAGGCCAGTGAGAAGGAAATCCCAATCCATGAGAAACCTCCCATTCATGTTTTGCTAATCAAAACCAAAAGAAATTTCCACCAATCTGGACCACCCCAAATCAGACACTGGGCTTCTGCATATTCAACAGCTAACCATGGTTTAGGACCAGAAACAAACTGGAGCATGATGTAGCACCTCCACTCTGTGTCACTCCTTGGGTGACTTATCCTCTCTTTCAGGGCTCAACTTTTTAATATTTCACTTACTTAATTTATACCCTGCCTTTCTTCCTACTGCAGACCCAAAGCAGCTTACATTGTTTTTCTCTCCTCCATTTTATCCTTACAACAACCCTGTGAGGTGGGTTAGGCTGAGAGCTTTTGACTGGTCCAAGGTCACCCAGCAAGCTTTCATGGCAGAATGGGGGTGCAAACCTGCACCTTCCAGATCCTAGTGTGACACTCTGACCATTACACTACTGCATCCGACCACCACCATGCTTGGCTAAACATGCCCTGTATGTACTTGAACAAGATTAGTACCAAGTTACGAAGGGAAAGACAAATCCCAAGGGCCTCTAGTGCAAAATATTGCTCTATTTTATTTGAATTTCAGCTCACTGTAATATTCCAACAAGCAAATAGCAGTGGCTGTCAGCACTGTGCTTTAAACATTCTCCATTTGGCAACTTTGCTTTATTGCACCAGTGACTTTAATGCTCGTTCAAGTATTTAACAAGCCACCAAATATGCTTTAGGTATAACCTGGCAGCAGTACATGTTTCAAGCTGTCAGCAGATTTCTGCACACCACTGTGGTGCTGTTAAAAATATATATAGTTTAAACCTATGAAAAAAAGCAATTAAGCAGTATGATTAATAACATGATTTTTATTCCCAGACCTGAAGCATGGAGTACAATGATTATAGTGTTTAGACTTCATCATACCACCCCTGTTTGTCAAAGGAGATGCTGAATGGATTATCATGGCTTTCGGACCATAATCCATCAAGTACTGTTACGCAGCCTCCTTTGAAAGTGAGGTTTTACAGAAACAGTCCTGGCAGATGATGCTCTGCCTAGGAAACCCACAGAATTACTAACTTTTAGAGGCCCCATGATGACATCTTTGAAAACCTAAGAGGTTTTCAAATTATTATCCAAACTGCTCTATAATAATACTTTCAGATTTGAGCAGTAAAAGAGAATAGCTTCTCCTTTGCCAGACTGCTGCTGCTTCTGTTTTGATCTTTTTCTCTTAAAACTCATTCTGGCCTCTCGGGAGACTTATAAATAAATGCTTCAGGCCAACTTAACATTAGTCTCCCCCCCCCCCCCCGCCTCCCGCAGCTTTCATTAGAAAACATAACATAATGTAAAAACAAATGTGTTTAATATGTTGTCGAATTAAATTTGCTTAACTTTCTTGTCCAAGAAATAACATGTTATGCTATTGTTAGTGCAATCTCCTTTACCCCTCTTCATAAATAAGAAAAACAATTTAACATCATTATACTTATTTTACAAGAAGCCTTGAGAGAGGCCAGTGGGACTTGTCCCCCCCCCCCCCCGTAAAATCACAGATGCTCCCCCTTTTGCTATATCACAAAAATTATACATTTCAAAAACTATACTTTATGTCATGGAGAGCTGCTGTTTGAGTAACCCAGGGCAAAAATATAACTGGCTAGTCGGGTTCTCAGGATTATGACTTTTGACTCATGTTTCATTGAGTTTAAAAGATATAAATGAAATTACCAAAAGGCTGCTCTGAGAAGTACAATCATTTTGTGAATGATATGTTTAACATTTCAACGAAGTATCCACTTGAAAAAGTCAGGATCCATTTTTGTCCTCTTCAATCCTAAATTATGCCCTTTAGTAGTCAAAATGTTTTAGACAATCCTGTTTAGAAAAACTGAAGAGCTCTCGGAAATAAGCGCTCCAAAATTTCATTAACATTGGTCATGCATTTTTTTTAAATCATGCACTTTATCTTTCCTTAGATTTGTAATCCAGCCTCTAATTATATGGGTTTTGATCAATGATTACTGCCTCTCAGTTTGTTGCTTCGGTATTTTTCTCACAAGCAATGGAGAAAGGACTTCAAAAACAAAACATAAGTGTTATGGAAACCAAAACTGGCAACAGGATACAGAATCTGCTGAAAAGACACCTTGTACAATATTTGTAGCTGCTTCAGAAATATGTTTTTATTTTAACAAAATACTTCGATAAACAGGCCCCAATCCTTGGATTCTTATGTGCAACAGCGGGCTGTAATAAAAGCATGTTCCACCACAGATAGTCAGTGCTACCAGCTTTAAAGGTGGTGATCACCTTTTCTGGGATCCTCTTCAAGTATACAAAGAGATGACTGCTACAGCACTGACCTAGGCAGGGGTACAAACCTCACCGTGACCCTAATTTTGTCACAAACATGGCTGGTTTGTGAGATAGTGTCACCCATGAACCACCCACAAACCACCATGTTTTTGATGGAGGTTGAATAAGTTTGTGGCAGCGGTTTGTGAGCCAGACGTGTTGGTACCGATCAATTAATTCTCAAAGCAATGGGGGGGATGGACTTGGTATCATCAGCTGCCCTTGCTGTACCTGCCCATCGACTTAGTTTTCCAACTTGCCACACCCCTCCTGCGCTAGACCTCCCCCTTTTGCACTTTGGACCCTAAGATCCTCTACTTCTGCACCTCTGGGCACCCACCTGCCAGGCTTGGCATCACCAGTGCCCTTGCTGTACCTGCCCATCAACTTGGTTTTCTAACTTGCCATCCCCCTCCTGCGCCAGACCTCCCCACCTTCTTGTAGAGGGGCATCCTGAAGAAGTCCTTCTAGCTTGAAGGAGGTCTGAGGAAATCAACACACTCCTGAACCTGTGGCTGCTGTGATTACCCCAGAGAGCACTTTCCTGGGGGCACCTGCTTTTTGGGGGCGCTATTGTTCCCCCAAGCCAATCTGCACACAACTTGGAGGGCAGGTAGAGGGGCTTCCCATGGAGTTCTTCTGCAAGTTTGATGCCTCTAGTTTGCAAGGGGGCTGTTTGCCACACTCCTGAACTTGTGGCTGTGATTTCCCCAGAGAGCACTTTTCTGGGACACCTGCTTTGGGGGACTGTAACTCGCCCCACCCTAAATCCAATCCTTACCAAACTGGAAAGACAGGTAGAGGAGAATCAGCTGGAGATTCACTACAAGTTTGGCATCTCTAGCCCATGGGCAGCACTCTACCACATCACAAACCTTATGAACCACAAACCAATTCGTTAAACGGGAAGGTTCATGGTTCATGAGACCCCACAAACCATGAACTCGGACGAACCTCTATTTTCCTGGTTCATGCCCATTCCTACGACCATCTCTTTGTATGTGCATGTACTCTGAAGGATCACTTTGTATACAAACCTGTATATTCAGTGGAATAGTTCTACCTTCACAGTATCCTTTAGTACACAAGCAGTCTGATTCAGCCCTGGTTTACATGTGCTGTCATCTTTGGTAGATTACAATAGAATTTCCATAGGAAATAACATATTTGAGTCACAGTGTTAAGGTGAACCAAGGTGAACCACTGGCTCTAGATTGAATACCGGATCAAGTCCAAGGTGTTTCTTTCAACCTTTAAAGCCCTTCACGGTCTGGGACCAACATATCTTTGGAACTACCTCTCCTGGCTCTACGCTCTTTAAATAACAACACACTGATGGTCCTAGGCCCAAGGAATATATGCCTGGCCTCAACTAGAGCTAGAGCCTTCTAGGCGGTAGCTCCAGCTTGGTGGAATGCACTTCAAAGCGAGATCTGGGCCCTGTGGGACTTGGCTTATTTCCACAGGGCCTGTAAAATGGAGACATACCGCCAAGCATATGGGTGAAGCCAGGAGAATTCCTAGTCGTATAGTTCTTCCTGCCCCTTCTCCCTCTTTTTTCTTCCCCTGGGACAGTGACAGTATTATTATATACTGATTAACTGTACATATTTGAACCTGATTCTGTTAAATGTATATGTTTTAACTGTATTTTAAAACCATTTATTATATGTTGCGATCCGCTCTGAGCCCCACGACAGTGGGGGAGAGCGGAACAGAAATTAAAAGAATAAATAAATAATGTTCCCCTGGCCATAAACACTCAGTTTTGTACAATAATGTTTGTAAACTGTGCATAATTTTCATGCTTATCCCTGCCAGGCATATTGTGATATGGAGACCAGTGGTGGAGGGTGGACAGTTATTCAGCGACGCTCAGATGGCAGTGTAGACTTTGATCGAACGTGGATGGAATACAAGATGGTAAGAGCAGAATGAATTAATCCCATCCTCTCGATAAACTCAGCTTCTGATGCAAATATGAAGTGACCCAACTAGACTGAATGGATTTTTCTTGCTGCTGTAAGTGGTAGCGCTCCCTCAACTGATCTACTGTTCTCAGATATGAATACTACTGTGCTTTCTTTGGATAAAACCAATAATGATAACCATTTATTTAAACAGATGCTTACATACAAGAGACTTGTATTTTTAAAATGAGAATTATTTACATTTTTTGTATGTCTGTTGTAAATGAAAATTTTCATTGCTTTCTCTCAGCTATATCTGTTGACAGCTGTAATACTGAAAAAAAGAAGAAGAGCCAATTTCAAACAACAACAAAACTTATACAGTTTAATATCCAATTTGATTACAGGGATTTGGAAATCCTTCCGGGGAACACTGGCTGGGAAATGAGTTGGTTTCTCAACTAACTAATCAGAAGCAATACATGCTTAGAATGCATCTGAAAGACTGGGAAGGAAGTGAGGCATATTCCTTATATGAACATTTCTATCTAGGAAGTGAAGAACTAAAATACAAGTAAGTGAGCAGAGGTTAAAATTTGCTCCTTAATTAATGTATTAAATAACTATTTTTCCTTTAAAATATATAAGTGATAGAACAATATAGACAGAACAATATAGATAGATAGTAATAGAACAAAGGATCACACAGTTGTACTACTAAGGAATATTATTTTGGTCCAAGTAGGAAATTATTTTGGGGACAGTGGGTCCAAAATTTTCCTTTAGAATGTGTATAATAATCTGGATAGATCAATGAAAGTGTCAACCCATAATGCCCCTGTATAGATTTATGGTGTGGTCTCATTTAGAATACTGTGAGAAGCTCCAGTCACTGTATCTCAAAATGGACACTGCAGAGCTGGAAAAAGTACAGAAGAGGGCAACATGTATGCCTCCTACAGAGTCAGACCTCAAATTAACTCTAGCAACAGAGGCCATTAGTTTCTTAAAGTTACAAGTGCTGCTTCTATCATTTTGGACAGTTTTAACCCCCTCAGTGTATTTATTTTTAAAGATTTCAGATTTTTTGCAAACCTGGGGCTTTCTTCAGGTCTGCAGAAAGCTCTGTCTCATTTGTCCATGGCTCCAGTCTCCAGATTTGAGTCTCCGCAGATAAGGCCACATTTAACATGCTAGTTATCAATCCCACCCACAGTGAATTCTCCTGTTATCCTAATTTTATTCATACATGAAAGCCAGTGTGGACAGGACTCTGGGGCAAGTGATGCTCTGTCATCTTGGTGCTTGGGGGGGTCAACAGTGGGATGGCCAACAGTGGGATGGCTTCTAATGTCCTGGCCCCACTGGTGGACCTCCTGATGGCACTGGTATTTCTGGCCACTGTGTGATACAGAGTGTTGGACTGGATGGGCCTTGGCCTGATCCAACATTGGCATCTCTTATGTTCTTATGTTCTTAAGTCACACCTGTTACGTTTCAACTCTGTATAATCCTGCCCTGTGTATCCTGTTCACTCCCTGCTCCTATCCATTTGTTATTCCTCCATCCTTATCGTTTGCCCTCACCTGCCATTGCATTCCTGGGGGGAGGGGAGTGAATGTCTGTAGAATTTAGGGAGGCTAGCTTCAGTAACTCTTCTATGGCTCCTCGAAGACATCTTTTCACATGCGAAGTGTCTTTGAGCAGAGTCTGCATTTGGCTAGTAATAGACCGTATATCTTTCATGGTCTTTGTAGTATTGCTGACCTGTATGAATGGAATTTTGAGGTTGTAATTATACGCTGCTTTCCCGCCTTTGCACGTCAGTCCTGACAAAGAGTCTAAACCCATCAGCATCTCAAATCTCTAATAAACCTTTCAAAAGAAAGTGTGTGTGGAGAATGATTTGACTGGGAACCTGACACTTATTCCCAGGAAAGTGCCTTAGGATTGTGGCCTGTGTCTCCGGTCTGTCTTGGTCAGTATTAGCTTAGGGCTGCCAATCCCCAGTTGGGGGCAGGGGATCCCCCGGTTTGGAGTCTCATGGCTTTCAGAAAGTTGGGGGGGGGGAATACTGCTGAGTGCTCTGTTACACTCTATGGAGACCAGTCCTCCTAGGGTATAATGGAGAATCAGTATGTGGGTTTGTGGGGCTCTGGGGGGGTATTTTTTGAGTTAGAGGCACCAAAATTTCAGCATAGCTGCTGCTACCTCTCCTCAACACCCCCCCCCCCCAGTTTCAAAAATATTGGACCAGGATGTCCAATTCTATGAACCCCAAAGGAAGGTGCCCCCATCCTCCATTATTTCCAATGGGGGGAAAGCTTTTAAAAGGAACATGGTCCCTTTACATGCAACGATAGCTTACCTAAAACTCATTTTGGACTTCTCTCTCCCTGAGCCTCCCTCCCTCCCCTCTCCTGGAACCTCCTGGTAAGTCCCACATCTGCTTGTCGGCCTCACCTGGCAAATCTATATTAGCTACCCTCACTGGCAGCAGTGCCCCAGGGTTTAAGGCATAAGGTGGTCTTTCCCAGCACCTGATCCTTGAGATCCTGTAACTGGAGATGCAGGAACTGGACCTGGGACATTAAGCAAAAAAGGAGGTGTAGTACCACTGAGCTGCTGTGCCCCCCCCACCATTTTATCATCTTTTAAAAAAAATTAAAGCCTCATTTTAGAGGTAACTCCCCATTTATTTTATTTTAAATTACTTTTACTGGTAAAAGAATTAAATACAACAAAAAAGATCTAGAAGAACACGGGTTGACCAAGGTGCAGACTAGTCAGTTTAAAAATTTTGTGGATCACAGCAATATCTTACAGAAGGTTTTAGGTTCTTCCTAAGGGGGGGGGGGGACCTATTCTGACTCAACCCAAATATTTCCTCATCTGGAAGCACTTAGGCACTACAGCAGGAATTTTTATTTTTACATTCAAGACAATATGCTGTTTATAAAGGTTACCTTTGTAAAATGGGTCATTACCCTTGTCCATTTACATTATTGAAAAATAATTACTGCAGATGAAGATGGCTGTCTGCAACTATATTTCTTTTTGAAATGAAACCAAGTTTTTGAGCCACAAAATGTAAAGTTTAAAAATATGCCTCTTACAAAACAGATATATTTTGATAGTCAATCTGATTTAATTTTGATAGTCAATCTGATAGTCAATCAATTTAGCTATGCTAAAGCATTACTTAAAAGTAAAGCGGCAGAAGAAAACCCAAAATAAAACAGTTGCAGATAAAATAAGAAGGCTCTTAACACAGAAATCTGACAGTAACTAGTGATGCCACTCAGTCCATAAAATGACCACAACCCAGTGAACACATTCCATGTGTGCATAAGAATCCTCAAGAATCCTCAAGAATCCTCAAGAGAAGAATCCTGCACCTACCACTGAAAGCTACATGCACTGTGATGCGACTACATGTGCATACTTAAAAAGGATAATTGGTACTTGATAGTGCTGATTTCCTATTTGTGGAGGTGCAGAAATTTAATCTGATCCCACTGAGTGCCACTGTCCCAATGTCAACTGTACGTTCGGCAGGGCCAGAGATTCTAATGCATAGCAGCATACATGCTATCCATGTGGAATTAGAGAAATATTATTTAAACCAGAACCGCTTCTTCAGACATTAACAGTACAGTTCTAAGCAGGGTTATATCCTTTGAACCCACTGACTTCAATAGGCTTAGAAGTGTAACTCTCCTTAGGATGACAATGTAAATATTCTCGAAATGCATGCAGGCATGCAAGCTGACGAAAATTGGCTGCAGATGTAAATGTCTGGGGTATGAACCTGCATATCAAGCTTTAGATATTTTCCCTTCAGTCTTCTGTATGACCTTGAAATTATAAACTCTTTTGAATGATGTGTTGAGTGATTATAAATGAGTAGAAATAACTGATTTACATTTCCTGTCTATGTCTTCTTCCCCATTACCTGCCCATGTCTTACAATACTCTTATAATAGCCTACCCTAGTTAAATGCAAATTAGAGAGAAGAAATTTTGTACACTCAGTCAAAATATTCATTACTATTTTTTGCAAAGCTATCAGGTCGATATAGTTTCCAAAATGACCATGTGTTGGTGTCAATGCAAGAAAATAACAGAATAAAAGTGGGGTCAGGGAGAATCCTGTCCATAACATCTTATATATAACTGGAAGCCTGTTTGATATTCTAATGCCAGGACATAGACAATTTCTCAACAATATCTACCTCATTATTTTCCATTAATTTAGCTATCTCAGTTCAGGAGGAGGAGGAAAAAGCTATTCCTATTCAAGAACAATGAAGGCTGTTGACAAGAAGTTCCTGGCATAGTCTCTATGCCAAAGAGAGTACATGAACCAGAGAACTGAACAGGATACTTCTAGGAAAATACTTCCTCACTGCTGCAAAACAATTGTGTGGACATGTATTAACTTGTTTCTCTCTTTCATAGAATCTACCTTAAAGGACTTTCGGGTACAGCAGGCAAAATAGGTAGCATAAGCCAACCAGGAAATGGTTTTAGCACAAAGGATGCAGACAATGACAAATGCATCTGCAAATGCTCCCAAATGTTAACTGGAGGTAAGAGGAGACTTCTGTTTTGCTCTTTTCCATTTTCGCTTGGCGCTTCTTGCAGGAAGTCAATAGCAGGTAATTTAGCCATGTTAGTTAAACACGTACAAAGTGCACCACAGGATATATCAGTGAGTTTCTTTTTCACATTTTTTGTTCTACATAGAGCAACTGAATAAGGTATGATAGAATGATTAGAATTTCTACCATATCAACTTGAATCAATTAAATGAGAAATAAAAGGTCTTAATATAGAGAGGACACTCATCTGAGAAATAAGGAAGCTCAGAAAGGGAAAATGGTAAACTAAATGAGATACTAATAAAGTATAGTATGCTGTGTTGTCATAGAAAGGAAAAGGATCAGGTGCTGGGTTCTGCACCAGTAAAACTATAAACCAGTTGTGTGGTTACGTTGACATAGTATAACACCTGGGACACTGGACTGATAAAAGACCTAAAAACACTATGACTGCTCTACTACAGTGCTGGTAATGCAGCCATGCCCTGAAAAACCATGCACAAGCACATGTGGCACAGAGCAGACATAAAGAGAGCCAGGCAGAGGAATGGAAAGCATAGTCCCATCTCTCAATTTCCTTCTGTTCTTGCACCTATTAACATCAAAGTTTGAAGGCATTAACTCCCTAGCTACACGTACAAAAGCACTTTGCTCAACTGGACCACAGGAAAAAACCACCATTACTTAACCCCACTAATAAATATAATTTTATCTTAGAATACACACATGCCAACGGTTGGATCCCATAGATCTGTTCTGCTAAAAGTGGCACTTACACTGACGGAAGGTCCTTTTGTGTCAAGGGAAAGCTCCTTGCACCAGAGAAAAATCCCACAACTAGCAGGATCCAATCCAAAGGGTAGCACAAGGCATAGAAAAGTCTTAGGTATGTACAAAGATGACATAAGATTCAGACAAGTGGGGTAGCTGTGTTGGTCTGAAGTAGCACAATAATGTTTGAGTCTAGTGACACCTTTAAGACCAACAAAGTTTTATTCACAATAGTTTTAAGCCATGAATAAAACTTTGTTGGTCTTAAAGGTGCCACTGGACTCAAACTTTGTTCTACAAGACTCAGTTTAAGTCAGCTGTGTTTGTCCCTTTGACATTAATGGACATTAATTTAGCTGTACTACTCTCACTGATTTCAACAGGACTGGATCATAACTAGCTTTTGCTGGATTCAGGCCACTGACAGGAATCATGATAGCCTTACTTGGGTTTGGATTCAGAACAATTACAGTCATGCATATCTTGCGGCAAACTTCCAGATAAGTAAATTGTATGTGTAATTTGCAGCATCAGTCTGACCAACATCCACAAACTATGCTGGATTTGTCGCCTTGCACATGGATTAAGGGTACTGGCAAAAAGAGTACAATGACAACAGCTTCAGAATTGCCAGATACCTATGCTGAAGTCCTACTGGATCAGCTTACTATTTGATCCAGACTAAATTTTCAGCTGAACATGAAATTGAGCAAACTCTGGAGAATGGCAGAAGACAGGAGGGCTTGGCATGATGTGGTCCATGGGGTCATGAAGAGACAGACTCAACTGTGCGACTCAACAACAACAACAACAAAATCTTCAGCTGACAGAAGGCACTTCCATAAATGGAACAGAAATTTCCAGGCTGCCTTTCCCATCCAACTGGGAGCCCACTGATCTCCCTGAAAAGCTACTCCTGTGGGAAAGGGGAGCCTCAGGAATGGCATCAGGGGCAAACCAGGGGTCTGCAGCAGGAAGGAGAGATGGGAAGAAATTACACCTCTGGTTCCATTAGAAAGTTTTTTTAGTCTGGATCTAACCCAATGGTTAGAACAGACACTTTCAGGAAGCATGTGCAAATTTTCACTTGAAAGAGTAGGTTTTGTTTTAGCCTGATTTTGTTTTGTTTTAAGTCTGATGTTGGAATACAATTTGCATATTTTAAGGGTTGTTATAGGATAAGAATTCCGATATAATTACTTTAAGAAAAATGTATATTTTTTTCTTGTTTTTTTCTTACTCAAACAGGCTGGTGGTTTGATGCATGTGGTCCTTCCAACCTAAATGGCTTGTACTATCCAATGCGACAAAATACAAACAAGTTCAAAGGGATTAAATGGTACTACTGGAAAGGATCAGGCTATTCTCTCAAGGCTACAACTATGATGATCCGACCAGCAGATTTCTAAAAACTTCTGCACTTTTTAGAATGTACATATTGAAATAACTGTACTTTGCAAATATTTTATTTTCAGAACACAGCACAACCTACAGGCTTTCTAAGTTGGTGGTATGTGGATACATCTTGCAAGAATCAGCTTGTTTTAGTTTCCAAATTTTTAAAAAGGTCCAGAAAGAAGACATACCTGATGTAATAATATTTGGTAAAAGACAAAGTGAAAAGGACTGCCTGAAAGACTTTGTTTTCTTGAACATTTATGATGTGTATGTATATAACTGGAATTGTGAAATACACATAACACTACACCCACATTTACTTAAGTCTTAGAAGTACCACTTTATGCCTTATTGCTGAATTTTAACTGCTACCTTAAAATAGTCTATAATGCCATGGTTGTAATTATGTACATAAAATATTTTTGTAATTAACTCCTACACAATAAAAGGCCCTTACTTTTATTGATCACATATGCAGGGATATTTTGCAGCATGTGGTAATATATTTAATAAGGTTTTGTAAATAATATTTCTATGGTTTGGGAGTTTTCTTTTAAAAATTCCAGTACTGAGTATACATAACTATTATTTTATTGAACATTTACATCTTTTAAAAACATTAATTCTCCCTGCTATGTATAGGGTTTCCTTACGTGATTCAATGTAATTTTAAAGAAAATTGCACTGTTTTTCTTTCCGATCTCCTTTATGTTTTAGATAATATTGTCAGGAAATCTCCCTCTTTTTGGGCAAAGCAAACTGCTTCTCTGTTTTCTAGCTGAATTAGCTACCAGTTCAGTTCTGTTTTTATTATGGCCCACAGGCCATTCGAAAGCAAACCCCCCCAACAACCCAGGTACCATTAAAAAGCTATACTTCCAACCTGAAAATCAAGAGGCATTTATTAAGGAAAGAACATACAAATAAAAAGGTTTCCCCCCCCCTTTCTCTCATCACATTTGATTGCCTCAGCAAACACATCAGTATTATAAAAGTTAATCTGTTCAAAAAGAAGGCACATTTGACAAGCAACACTTGTATTACTTACAGGAGCTGCAGGGAAATCCACTGAAAGTTCATATGGTTCTTCTGAAATCCAATGGCCATATTCCAAAGACCACAATACCTACAAAGTGAAGGAAATCACATTATAATTTATAGCAGCATTCAGTGGCAATATAGCAGCCTCTTTGAATACTGAACTAAAATAAATTGCAAGTTGAATAGGCAGTTCTACTTTTTCCCCCTTCAGGAAAGCTATCATTTAAACATGTCATTGCAGATAAAACATTATATACCGTTTATTTCAGTCAATTTAAAGGACTCTCTGAAATATCACTGGCCAACAGTAAAAATAGAAGCCTTAAAAACAGAGTAATTTTTTTTGCCTTTTATGAAGGCCTGAATAAAGGCTTCAAAGTATATGGCCAGGATCCAATGAAGTAACTCAGACATGCCTGAGAGTTTGGACAACCCATGAGATTATTTTTTTCTGGTTTGACTGAATTGCCAGCATCTGAATCACACCATAGCTCACAATGGCTTTGAAAATCTCTGTGCAGATTTACTGCTTTGCAAGTGAACTACTTAAAAAACAACCCTAGAGAATTTGGAAATAGTTCTATGGTTCTTTCTAAATGGCCACACACCATCCTATAACAATGCCCAGACTTATGCCAAACAAAAACCAAACATCTCAGCTTGGAAAACATGCACTGAAAGAAAGCATTTGTTCTGTTTTTGTTGAACTAGGTATACACTGCCACACTGCAAATACAATTCTGTAAGACCAGGGAATAATGTACAAAAGTAGTGTTTAATATTTTCATGGTTGCCAACAGAGGCAGACACCAGGAGTACAAAGTTTCAGGGTCCCAGATCATCTGTGGTACTGAGGCACTAATCAGGATGGTGCTAGGGGACAGCAGAATTATATCTGTTCTAATCAAGCATTGGGGTAACTTCTGAATGACAGGCCAGAGCCAGAAGGATCTATCTGGGGTTTCATGGCGGCTTTTGGCAGCCCTTTTAAAAATAATCTCATGACAGGAACTGCCATACTGTCAGAAAAAGACATTTCCAAAAACAAAGTACAGCTGTCACCTAGCATTCTGCCTCAGTATTGGATTATACCTCACACTTTTCTGGATCTTTGTTGTTATTTCTTTCAGCATTCGGAAACATTAAAAAACTATCCTTCTAACTGCTACCACACACTAATAGTTATGTATACTGAAATGGAGTGTGCAAATTGATTGGACCTCCTTGCATATACGTACTCTTTTTTCAGCAATTAATTTATTTGTAGTCCCGACAGCTGGTATCTATTAAATTACATTATATCATTCACCTATTTGTCCCTTTACAGTATTGTATTACTCATTAATACATAACTAGATGTGGGTGAAGGTAAGAGACAAACAGCAAACTCATAGCCATTCATGATTTCACTTAGACCTGTAATCAATAGCTGGGATGCTCATAACAATGATTTAACATGACCAATCCCGGAAGGACTATTACAATGAGATTTTAACAAAAGATCAAAACAAGAGCAGTTTACAACTGTTCAATGGCTTTTTCCACACGAACAATATGACATCCTCTACAGTAACCTGCTTAAATGTGTCATTTCCTCTACTAGTTTCTGTTTAAAATACAAAGGAAAAAACCTAGGATTTGATCATTTATATTTTACCTTGATATGGTACCTAACCCCTTTGTTAGGCAAATGATGTAAGAACGTTGCTAATAATACTAAATTATTTGCCAAGGGCCTCCAGATTCATATTAATCCTTACCACCTCCCAAACTCTGACATGGGTTAATGGTCCAGAGGCTTCATGGTTGGATAAAGAACTAAAATAATCTGTATAAATTTCTGATACAGTAATTAGCCTTTCTAATATATTATTTTTGGTAAGGGAGATATGGGAATGTATAAGTAGTTTATCTTGGCACATAAACTTTCCACAGAACTAACATCCAAGGAAAGGAAGTATTAGTGGCACCTTGGTAAGACTAAAAAGCAATTGGGAAAAATTAGCCTGTGTTACAGAAAAATGGCAGTTAATGTATTAATGTGCAGCTATAGGCAACACCTTTCTCAGATGAATTGCAGTTTAGGAGCATTGGGCCAGACAATTTTTTCTTTGAATAGGGTTACATAAAATACGTTACCCAAATCCCTTAGCATCAAACAACTTCCTGTTTCTGCAGCTGTACTTGATTTCTTCCCACTCCTGGGATACTGGAACATTAACACCGGCTTTTAATCTGTTTCTGTTAAAATCAGTGTGTACAGATGGAACACTACCTCACTAGTCACTTGAAATGTTTGCACTGTTATCTTGTTTCCTTACATATTAAAAAATATAGGGAGGGCTTTCATATTATTTCTGGAAAGTTTAAGAATATACTGCAATTGATTCGTATGTAGCTGGTTGAAAATCTAAATTAACAAGACATGCAGTCTCATGATTTTTGTGCAAGTTCAGGGAATCATGAAGACTGGTCAAAGTATAAACAACTGAAAATTAATCCAATGAAGAAGAGGACTTGTACCTGAGTCATGGGGTGACTGGGCCAGGCATCCAGCTCCCAACACTGGATGGGGCACTGCTAATACCTGTGCCAGTGATAAAGAGCTTGGGTGTGGTCCTGGACACCTCATTTTCCATGGAGGCCCAGGTCACAGCAGTTGTAAGATCTCCATTTTTCCATCTGTGGCAGGTCAAGCAACTGGTTCCTTACTTTTCCCCCCACAACCTAGCTACAGTGATCCATGCAAAAGTCACCTCTAGGCTGGATTATTGTAATTTAATCTATGCAGGGCTACCCTTGAGACTGCTCCGGAAATTGTAGCTGGCCCAAAATGCAGCGGTGCATGTCCTTATGGGAACACCCATAAGAGCACACATACATCCGGTGCTTCACTAGCTGCATTGGCTCCCAGCTGAATTCAATATAAAGTTCAAGGTCTTGGTTCTTACATTTAAAGCTCTATGCGGACTGGGACCAACATACCTGCAGGACCATCTTTCTCTATATAGCCCCCGAAGGGCCCTGTGCTCTTCCATTCAACATCTACTGGTTGTCCCTGGCCCCAAAGATGTCCACCTAGCCTCAACCAGAGCCAGAGCCCTTTGGGCTCTGGTGCTGACGTGGTGAAATGCCCTCCCTAGTGAGACCCGGGCCCTATGAGATTTAATGCAGATCTGCAGGGCCTGTAAAACAGAGAGGTTCCACCAGGCCTGTGGTCAAGACAGCGACAACTCAACCACAGTGGCCTCCCCTGCCCTGCCCTGCACTGCTCAGCTATGCTCAGTAGCACTACAGCAGCACTACTCACCCAACCACTTCTCCTGCACTGTTTAGATCAGCAGCTACATCGAAACTGGAACCTCATCCTGTTCAGTAAATTATCTAGCTGGTGCCTCTTAAGGATTTTATATGTACAAACTGTTTATACTGTTTTATGCTTTATTATTGTATTTGGTTTTAAATTTTGTATGGTTTTAAGAATGCTGTGACCCAACCCGAGCCTGCTTGTGGGGGAGGACAGGATAAAAGCCAACTAGAATAATTACTTTGGCATTGTAATTATCTAGCAGCCCCCTAAATATACTACCACACGTATGAAATCAGTGACCACAATCGTTCTCTATAATGACTCCATATTATTAAACTAGCTGTGGCATCAGATACACAATTCCTTTTATACCAACATAGTTACCCAGTTGTTGACTGTTCAATGGAAACACAGGTGTTATATTTTTTAGCCTTTATAACTAAACATGGGGAAAAATCTGTTTTCCTGTTGCTCCTCTATTTTAAGTGGCCTGATTGTTTTCAGTAAATATATCCATGCTTTTTTGTTCAATGCTTTCTTATTTCTCCTTATAAATTTATTTATTCAAAACGTTTTTATGCCACCTTTCCACCAGACCAGGGTCCACAAGTCAATGAAGTATTAAAGCATTCAAGCAGTTAAATATACATTTAAAATTATAAAATAATTCAATTAAAACAATTACATCCATAATGCATATTTCTTGCCTTACCTTGTTGGCAATTACTACACTGTTACAGGGTTGAATCCAGCCAAATTTTCTGCCCAATCTCACTCAATTCTCTTTTTACTACAGCCCCAAATCACATGCCTATTGTCTATGGAGGCCCCCCACATAGCCTTATTGGTAGTCAAAGAACGGAAGATTGGTATTCACTTACCGTGAAGCTTCCTTTCTTGGTGGTCCAGGAGTGGGACAGTCCTTCCTTATGGGATTAGGCTCCTCCTCCTCACGCAGGGTTGGTCTCATTGATTGATCCAGCTGGGGGAGGGGCCTATCCCCTGGGCTGTCCCCAGTCGTCACCAAACCATGCACTCTCCCACAGCCCGTAGCACTAAGACTGAACACAATTTCTCAACATCATCAAATTGTGTATAACGTAATACTTGTAACAATATTTCCCCCCTAAACGAAGGAAGCCAACATGGCGTGAACTTAACTATTAACACACGCTAATGGCATGACACTGCTGCCACTGACTTATCATCGTTTCAACCTTCCTGTGTATCTAGAAGCTGTCCTTTCCCAAATAGGGTGGGTAGGACTGTCCCACTCCTGGACCACTGAGAAAGTGGTTCACAGTAAGGGAATACCAATCTTCCGATCTCCGGTGGTCCAGTGAGTGGGACAGTCCTTCCTTATGGGACATAGAAAAGAAGTAGTATGCCCCGAGGGCGGGTCGCCTGGCTTCCAGATCTACAGGGTGTGCTGCTACACTCTGCGCCCAAAGGCTGCCTCAGCCAAAGCCAACTTATTGATTCTATAGTGCCTCGTAAGAGAGTGCACCGACTTCCAGGTTGCGGCCTTACATATCACATCCAAGGACAGAAAGGACCTGTACACTGCTGAGGTGGCCGCCCCCCGTACTGAATGTGCAGTAATCCCGTTTGGGGGATCCAGCCCTTGGGCCTTGTAGGCCAGCGCAATGCAGTCCCTAATCCACCTACTAAGGGTAGAAGTAGAGACCTGTCTTCCCATATTTGCTCTCCTAAAGGATACAAATAGCACCTCTAGTTGTTGGTACTGCTTAATTCTATCGATATAATAGCTAAGTGCTCTGCGCACGTCTAGACAGTGCCATTCCCGTTCCCTATCATGTTTTGGATTTGGACAAAAAGAAGGGAACACAATCTGTTTCGACCTATGAAAGGCCCAATTGACCTTTGAGATGAAAGCTGGGTCTGGTCGTAAGACCACCTTGTCGCTATGAAAAATACAGAGTTCCCTGTCTACTGACAGGGCCCTCAATTCTGAAACCCTTCTGGTTGATGTCACTGCTACCAGAAACAGGGTCTTGATTGTTAGGTCTTTCAAATAACATGCTGCCATTGGTTCAAAAGGAGGCTTACATAGGGCTCTTAAAACCATGTTGAGCTTCCACATAGGAGTCCGGCGAACCGGAGCTGGTTTCAACATCATGATTCCCCCTAAAAACCTCCTGACATGGGGATGCCTAGTCAATGATCGTCCATTCCTCGATCCCCTAACGGTCACAATGGCTGCTACCTGTCTTTTCAAAGTATTCACACTAAGCCATTTGTCCAGCCCATCTTGTAGGGAGAGCAGTACTGACTGAACTGAGGCTTTTAAAGGGTCTAATTTTTTCTCCCCACACCAGGTCTGAAACACCTGCCAGGTAGAGTTATATATTCTATTTGTGGACCCTTTCCTGAATGCCAACATAGTGTCTATCACCCTAGTTGAGTATCCCAACCCCTCTAACTGCTGCCACTCAACCTCCAAGCAGTGAGGTTTAACATGGCCGGTTGAGGATGTAAGGTTGCTCCCTGAGACAGTAGATCATCCCAAAAGGGCAGGCTCCATGGTTCTACCATCGATAGGGCTAGGAGATCCTGGAACCAAGCCTGCCATGGCCAGAATGGCGCCACCATCACCAGCTCCACTCTCTGTTCCCACAACTTCTGTATCAACCAGGGAATTAGACAGATAGGTGGAAAGGCATACAGGATGCCCTGCGGCCAGTCACAGTTCAGAGCATCCACTCCTAGTGATTGGGACTCTTTTGTCCTTGACATGAATCTTTGAACCTGTCGGTTCTGAGAGGCAGCAAACATTGTGCCGAATCTGTCCATGATCTGTTGAAAGATGACAGGACATAGCCTCCATTCTGCTTGGTTCAGCTGGTCTCTGCTTAACTTGTCCACCAAGACATTGTCCTTGCCTGCCACGTCAATTGCCTTTATTGACTGGAGATGTGTTTCCACCCATGCCATCAGAAGGCTCGCTTCCTCGTGCAGGGACCCACTATTGTAACTGCTGTTGAAGCTCCTGTGGGATTCGGACCATCTGTTTTTCTTTCTTGGCAATGACATTTGGAAAGGAAGAAGAAAACATTGCAATGGCCTCGCATGAAACCTGGAACATTGGACTGTTTCCTCATAGGAAACCATCATGTCCAAGAGCTTGGCTAAGACCATCACCTCTGCTTTGGATCTGTGCAGCACTTCGTCTGTCAATGCTCTGATTTTTTGTTGTCTCTGTTGTGAGATGTACACTCTGTCCTCCACTGTGTCCACCTGCACCCCCAGGTGGACCAGGGTCTGTGTTGGAGTTAGGCTGCTCTTTTCCCAATTTTTCACAAACCCATGTTCTTCAAAGGTCTGGATAGTCAGGTCTGATGCTTCCAAACTTTTCTGGAAGGATAGTGCCTTGATCAGAATATTGTCCAAATACAGGAACAGGAAGACTTCCTGTATCCGCAGATGAGCTATCAAGGCCACCAGTACTTTGGTGAACACTCTGGGCGAGGACTTGAGTCTGAACGGGAGAGCTTTGTACTGGAAGTGACGCCCATCGTAAATGAAGCAGAGGAACCTGCGATATGCTTCCCTGATGGGTATGTGCAAATAGGCCTCCGATAGATCTATAGAAGTTAGAAAGTCTTTATTTTGAATAGCTGACAGAATGGATCTTAATGTCTCCATACGGAATCTTTTTGTTCTGACATGCTTGTTCAGCCACTTTAAATCCAGAATTGCTGTGACTTCTCCGTTCCTTTTCAGGACGATGAAAAAGACTGCGTACATTCCCTGTTTCAGTTGTGTTTCTGGCACCCATTCTATCGCACCTATGTCTATCAGATGTTGAATAGCTCCCAGGAGTAACTAATGTTTCTCTGTCGATGGGTTTCGCCTGTCCTGTACAAAGTGATTGCGAGGAAGATTAGTGAATTCTATAGAATAGCCATCGGATACTGTTTTCAGGACCCATTGATCGTGCACTGTCTCTCGTCAACGATGCACAAAGAACTGTAGATGGCCTCCTACTCCCCGACTTTGAGTCACGGTGTAGTCATGCTGTACTACCTTTCTTGCCAGTTCTGGGTCCCTGTTTGGCTTTGTGTGTAAAGGAGGGCTTGCCATCTCATGGCCTGTTTTGCCATTTCCTTTTGGGAGATCTGTTGTAGGTGCTGCGATTTGTTTTCTTGTGATCACGAAAGGTCTGGTACCTTTTTTGATTTTTAAACTCCTGAGACGGTAGAACTTTCTTCTTTTCCTTATTTTCTACTAGGTATTTGTCTAGTCCATCTCCAAAAAGGTTGACTGATGCCACCTTGAGTTGGGCTGACAAGTCCACATCCCAGTTTCTGAGCCAGTTATCCCTTTTAGCTGCTACGCTGCTTGCCATGGTCCATGCCGATTGCTGCAGAGCATCCAGTGTGGCATCTGCTGCAAATGCTGTCGCCAGAGCAATTCGTCTTTGGGGACTCGGAGGAAGCTAGATCTGACACCCAGGAGTAGGCAGCTCTTGCGAACATGGAGCCTGCTGTGGATGCTCTCAATGAACAAGAAGATGCCTCAAAATCCCTGCACAGTGCTTGTTCTATGCGTCTGTTGCACTGGTCCTTTGGAAAGCCTTCTGCATCCATAGGGAGGACCGAATTTGAAGTCAGGCTGGTGACTGGATCATATACTACTAGTAGCTTTATCCTTTTAGTGGCTTCTGGAACCAAGGAATAAACTTGGAAAAAAATTGGTTAGTGGTTTTAGGTCTCATAGGGTGTTCCCACTCAGCTTTCATGATACTAAAGAAAGCCACTGGCAGTGGAAGGCCAGATTGTGTTACTGAGATTTTTGGCATCAGTTTCCCTGATCCCAACTGGAACTCTGGGTCTGGATCCTCTTTTTCCTTAGACTTAGGTGTTAGCTCCAAGGTTTTGAGCACCCCGGGCAACAGGTGTGCATACAGGTCTTGTGGGAAAAGTCTAGTCTGATTGGTTGGCACTACTTCTTCCACTTCCTCAGACAATTGGCCCTCCTCTTTATCAGATGACGCAGAGGAAGATTAAGAGTCTCCACGATAAGGATCCAAGAGAGGGTTATCTTCCCTCCCTGACGATTGTTCCTATCTCTTTTAGATCTGGGAGGTGAACAAGAGGCACTGGTATCTGCAGTACGTTTCCTGCCTTTCTTGAGCTGACTGCCTCTGTTAGAGGAGGACTCAGGCTTAGTAGACCCTTTGGTCTCTTGCATAATTTCCCTAATATTTCTCATTTCCAGTTTTATCCATTGCAGTAGATTGGCCTTTGCATCTTCCCCTGCTAGTTCCACATTTAGGGATTCTTGTGTGGCCAAATTTACACATTGCCTAGGGAATTCAAAATCACTGTGCTGGGTTCCCTGTCTCTGAGGGCTAGAGTCTTCAGATCTGTCCTCCATTTTACACACAAGGATGCTTGGGGTAAAGTGAAAGAGAAACCTTCAGGAGCAAGGCTCACAAAATGGCTCCCCCTCTAGATTTTTCTGCCTCTGCATGGGTCATTAGGTAGCTTTGCCCATGAATACCCGTGAATTTCCATGCCTCAAAAAAGGGAACCAACCCAGGTACACACACCCCTTCAACTGCCTCTCCCATTGCTCCTAATGTAGGGCGGCTCCAGTCTTTTTTATAGGGCTGGGGAAAAACTCCCTCCCCTGCCCTCGGCCCCTTCCCGGGGTTCTACTTGTAGGGGGGAGGGGAGGGTGGGAGTTCTCACTCGTTCCCCCCCCCCGAGCACCCATGCACAACCCCCATTAACTGGTGGTTGCTTACCGTGGGTCCGCTGGGGTAATCCTCTCAGTCCCGCTGGTCTCTGCGCTGCATCCTCTGCACTCGGGATCTTGTCTGCAGTTCCCCCTGCACCTTCGCAAACTCCCTGCTCCACTCTCCCAGATATGGGAGGCAGAGGAGAACTCTCCAGCCCGAAGGAAAAGAGCCCTAAGGGAGTCTGCGACTGGGGCCGCGGCCACCAGGGGACTCCCTGTGCCGCTGGCCCACCGTGAATGCCGCCTACCACGGTTCGCTCAAATTTCCTTCCCCGGGACCGTTCTTGTTGCTGCCGACCGCAGCCTGACGTGGTCCCCTGGGGCCTTTGCTGGATCTTCGCTCTGGAGCAGAGTTCCATCCTTACTGCATTGGCAGGGCCGGTAAGACTGGGGACAGCCCAGTGAGGTAGGTTAGGCTGAGTGTGTGTGACTGACCCAAGGTCCCCCAGCAAGTGTCTGTGGCTCTCATTTTGATGTATTGCTACTGTACATAAAAACTACATCCATGTCACAAAATATGCAGTAATTCCATGTGACAACACACACAAAGCTATTCTACATGTGTTATAGGGTTGCCAAATCCAAATTCGGAAATATCTGAGGACTTTGGGGGTGGAGCCAGGAGACTTTTGTGATGTCACTTCCTGTGATGTCACTTCCTGTGACATCACTTCCAGGTCAAATGGCAAGTGATGCCACTTCCCCTTCCGATGATGTCACTTCCAGTACACTGCACCAAAACCCCACCTAGCTAAGCATCATGCCAGCAACTACCTTCTTAAAATCATTTCTCTGAAATGAACTTATTTGGAAGCCTGAGGTAACTCTAACTTTCAGGTTCAGCTTCTTTCTATGTAGGATTTATATATATGTAACAGCACCACTTGTATCAAAATAAACAAAAAAACCTCTTCAATATTTGCTTCTCATCATTTCTGCCTCCTGTGTTTGCATATGTTGGTGGTGTGTGTTTCAAGTGGGCTTCCTGTCAAATTTCATATCATATCAATACACTGCATCAATCCTTTCCATCATGCAGGGGTCAGGCCAGGGTATGTGGACTCTGATATGACCACATTGGGCACTTCTTATGATTTTAAATAAGACTGATTTTGCAAATTCCCTTAACAGAAGTTAGTTACGCTTTGGCTGATACAAGACCCTGAGAAGGTGTTCTTGCTCTGTAAATTTAATGTGTCAGTAGGCCATAAGGGTTCTACTGCGCTAGCCAATGGCCCCTCCAGTCCAACACTCTTGTGTCACACAGTGCCAAAAATACCAGGTGCCATCAGGAGGTCCACCAGTGGGGCCGGGACACTAGAAACCATCCCACTGTTTCCCCCCCCCCAACACCAATAATACAGAACATCACTTGCCCCAGGCTGAGTTAAGAACATAAGAGAAGCCAGTGTTGGATCAGGCCAATGGCCCATCCAGTCCAACAGTCTTGTGTCACACAGTGGCCAAAAATACCAGGTGCCATCAGGAGGTCCAGCAGTGGGGCAAGGACACTAGAAGCCCTCCCAC
>NW_015168068.1:497072-509229 GCF_001447785.1 Gekko japonicus
GCATTCCTTGCCCCAGACTGAGGGTTCCTATCTATACCTTGTGGCTAATAGCCACTGATGGACCTCTGCTCTGAAAGAATATGGACTGAGAAAGACAGAGACAGAAAGAAAACAAGAAAGACAGAAACACAAAAGGGAGGGGTGAAACAGAGCAAGAGAGACAGAGAAAAGGACAGATAAAGAAAGAGAAAAAAGACAAAGAAAAAGACAGAGAGAAAGACAGAGAAAGGAAGGAAGCTAGAGGTAGAAAACAGATGGGGAGAGAGGAGTAAAAGAAATAAAAATGAAAGAAAGGAAAGAAGAGAGACAGACAGAAAGACAATAGGAAGGAAAGTAGACAGACAGGCAGCCAAAAGCATCCCTTCCTTCCCTGTCACTTTTTTTTTTGGGGGGGGGGGCGAAAGGGCGAGGAGCAGCTGGAAAAGTTTAGAAAGCCAGCCCCCCCCCTCCCTGGGCACCTAGTATGCAATTGCAGAAAGGCGCAGGGAACGGAAGTAAGCAATAGGACACACAGGCAAGGAAAGGCAAGGGCGCTGTGGCATCTCCTGAGGAAAAATCCAACTTTGTGAGTGCTTGGCTGGCATGAGGGTCTGTGCGGGGGGGGGGGGGGGGGGGAGCCGAGCCGCAGGCCGTGACGGGAAGAAGCCCCGCCCCCGGCCCCGCCCTCCGCTTCCTCCGCAGCCGTGATGGCGCTGAGGAGAATCTCTCCTGAGGTAAGTCCGGTTCCGGGCTGCAGTCAGGCACCTGGAAAAGTGGAAGGAAAAGCAGACTAGAAGGGCGCAACTGAAGGGGGATGTTATGGCTTCTGTTCTATACGAAGGAGGGGCAAACGAGGGCCCGTGTTCATTTGCCGAGATACAACCCCACCGAAGGAGAATACTGCCACTCTTCCCTCCATAACGTTCAGAGTTTCCAAGGGGGCACATATTTCCGAACGACTTCACACCATAAACGCGCAGTTGTCAATTGTTATAGGAAGATCAGGAAGGAATTAGCAGCTTTGTTTTGTTTTATGCGGAAATCGCTTTTTCTGTGGTTTACCGGCACTGAAACCTGCACGATTTCCACTAGGGAGAAAACAATATAAACACTTGCAATACGAAAGGGTGGGGTGGAGCGAGGTTGAAGCTGGCTGCACAAATCTTATCTATTGGACAGTGGGAGTGAGAAATGGAGCAACGAGCGACAACACCGGCAGGCAGCAGCCCCAGCGTCTCCTGAGCAAAAATCCAACTTTGTGAGCGCTTGGCTGGCATGAGCGTCTGTGGGGGGGGGAGCCGACGACACCGGCAGGCAGCAGCCCCAGCGTCTCCTGAGCAAAAATCCAACTTTGTGAGCGCTTAGCTGGCATGAGGGTCTGTGGGGGGGGGGAGCCGACGACACCGGAAGGCAGCAGCCCCAGCGCCTCCTGAGCAAACATCCCAAAATACAACTTTGTGAGCGCTTGGCTGGCATGAGGGTCTGCCGCCCCCCGCCCAGATTAAAAACCTTAGGGTCCCCGTCCCCAAGACTTACATCTCACAGTGGGGGGTGTGAAGAACCGCTGCCACGAGGCCAGCCACAGCACAGACACAGGCAGTGAGGAGAGGCGCAGAGAGAGACTGCTCCACGCCACGAGGACAAAAACAGACAAAAACAAAAGCACCGGGGGGCTCAGGAACAGCAAGGCACAGGCAGGCACGTGAGGCTCAGAGAGAGACTGCTGGCCACACAAGGACAAAAACGAAAGTAGCAGTTGACCAGCCCACCAGGGAACTGGAAAATGACGCTCTAGCCCTTGGAGGACTTAAATCCTGAGCGTCATTTTCCGGCCGCCATTTTTTCCCCCCGGGCCCCAATTTTTAGAAAGCGGGGAGGGGGGTATTGAAAGCGGGGGTTCCCCCGGGCCCAGCGGGGGTTTGGCAAGCCTAATGTGTTATCTGTTTCACAGTCAGAAGACAGGTGTTTCTAATGGGTATTTACAATAGATATGGGTATGATATGTTATATTTGAATTCATCTCTAGTTAACAGGGCTGTAGTAGAAGTGAGATTTGCTACTACTATTAATCTGTAAAATATATAGATATATTTCTTTTGCTCTGAATTCATGATTTGAATCACTGAAGAACTACACACAGTGAAGTTCATCTGCATGGGCCTTTCAGGTTTCCTCAAGAGTTACTGCCAGCTGTGCCAGCCTTCCCCCCCTTTCTGAATAAGACACAGAGAGAGAAGGGGATAAAAAAGGTCGTGGAGAAGCAAAAAGCATAAAAAGCTTCAGTCATCTATTATTCATACATGAGTATGAATAATACCAGTCTCTGTGTTCCTGGAAGGAAAACTGGGGTAAGGCCTCTTAAGACCCATGGAAAAGTTCTACTAAATAGTACTAACAATATTTTTATTAATAATATCATAGCATTATGAATAATAACACCAATACCAGTACTACTACTTCTACTAAAAATAAATTTAAATAACTTTCAGTTTAGAGTCAGAAATTAATTTAGAGCATTTTTTCCAAATCTTCCCACTAAAACAAAAACTCCTTCACATATCTTTCAGATCTCTAACTATCCATGCTTATTTTTACATGAAATAAAAATACAGTACATTAAATGAGATACATGGCAATAAAAACTCTTTAATTTATGTTTTTGTGGAACTTTGTGTAATCTGCTTCAAATTAAGTTATCCAGATCAAAAACCCGTAAATAGTTTACACGCAACAAATTGTTGGTTTACTTCACCCTAGAAAAATTCTGGGTATTTATTTAAAAATTTATACTCTGCCTGATACATCTGATACAAGATTGCCAGAGCAATTTATCAGATGAGAGACCACACTGATAACTGAAACAAAAAAAGCATCCAGATGATCAACCACATTTACTTACCCATTCGTAACTGACAATCCAGCAACCTCGTGCAATTCCCAGAAGTACATTTAAGGTACGACGGGGACTCCCTGCAATCACATGGCTCGTATTTTCACACACTTCATTTGAAAACAGAAAGCCTCCCAATTTCTTTCCCACCTGAACAACTGCATTCTTCTGCCTTTAAAGAAAGGGGAGAAAATCATTATACTAGTTCTATATATCTGTATATATAATGAAAATTGGCTTGGGAAGCTGCTAATATGATATTTTAAAAATAATAAAAGTTACTACTATATAGTCTATATCACAAAGCCTAAACAAAGGCTTGTAGTAAAATTCACAAGGTCATAAACAGTGATATAAGAAAGGAATATAAATTAGATCAATTCAGATATACAGGTCTTATCTCAGACTTGATGCAACACAGATGTATACTTCATATAATGTATGGTTTTTGAGTGTTTATTTACTTCCCCTTCCTGCTAACTCTCCCATACTATTCCCAGGGTCCCCTGTCCCCCAATAGCAGCATTTTATGGAGATCACTTGACTATAGTAGTAGGAGAGCAGGTAAGTTCCATTCTTCCAATGTATTCTGGATCCAACCCTCTATTTGCAACATTCTTTATGGTAATAATGTTTTATGTGAACAGAACTGAATTATTTGTTTCACATGAGTGCGTTCTCAAAGCTATTGCAGTTAATATAAAAATGAAGATAATTTCAGGTGGATAACCATGTTATTCTGTAGTAAAAGAATGAATGCGAATCCAGGAGCACCTTAGAGACCAACAGAATTTTCCATGGTATAAGCTTTCACGAGTCAAAGCCAACTTTAGGGCTCAAGTACTGTAAATTAAATCAGAGGCCACATATCTTTATCTTTTGGGGATATTTGTGTGTGTGTGTGTATGCCTGGAAGTCACGGTTGACTTCTGGCAACCCCTAGTGGGGCTTGGATGTTTCAGAGAGGTGACTTACTTATGCCTGTCTCTGCATCCCAGCCCTGGTATTCCTTGGAGATCTCCCTTCTAAGTCCTTGTCAGGGTTGGCCCTGCTTAGCGTCTGAGATCTGATGAGGTTGGGCTTGCCTGAGCTATCCAGGTCAGGGTGAATACCTTTACCTTTCCAATCATAGCATCTATAAACGTAAGCTTTCAGTTTGATGAGTTCAACTATTCCCTTCCTATCCTACACAATTAATGTAGGTTAAGTATGACTGTCACTTTCTATTTCATTTCTAGCTATGGCCTATAGCAGGGGTGGCCAAACTGAGGCTCAGGAGCCACATGCAGCTCTTTCACACATATTGTGCGGCTCCCGACAAGGCAGCTCAGGAAGCGAAGGGGAGGAATACTTTTTCTCCCTCACTCCCTCCTGTCTATTTACTTTCTTTGTTTCTCTCTCTCTCCCTCTCTCTTTCTTTCCACCTCTCTTTTTCTCTTTCTCTTAGACAAATAAATCTCATTAACAAGCAAATAATTATTATTATCAATATCTGGTTTTACCCCTTTTGTTTTTATTTTTGGCAGTCTCATTTAATGTTAATAAAAAAGCAAATTTGAATATTTTAAAATAAAAATGTGCGTATAATATTTGTTCATGTTTTGCGGCTTTCAGACATTTATTCTATGTGGCTCTTACGCTGAGCAAGTTTGGCCACCCCTGGCCTATAGGGTGTATCTAAAGTAACCTTCATGTGAGTGAGTACAAGGCACTTCCATTTAGCTAGGAGGGAGGTTGCAATTTCCATAGATCTGCCTCTCAAGCTGCAACTGCCTACATGGTATCCCATGCTGTTCCAGAGAATATTCAGACATCCATTAGAAGTTTCTTGGGTGTCATGGGAGCTACAAAGAATGAGTATTAAAAAGATCTGTTCTGAGTGGAGCTCTACGCAGTAGGTTTTGGGTTCGACCGTGTGTTTTTGACCTATAAACAAATTAAGTATATGCATTTCAGACAATCTTTCAGCCCATGGTTTGGGGATCAAAAACAAAATGTAGAGTTCATGTCTTCCCTTCTCCCCCTTCTTTGTGTAGCTTTCCCTTTCTATTTACTTTTTGCATTAACCATAATTTGCCATGTTTTCCCTCCCAACTTGATTTGGAAATTGTATACTGGATCCAACAATGTTGTTCCATCAGCATTATGATACACTACAGCGTTTCTACTGGCAGAGAAGGGGAGTTCAGTGTTTTCCAGTTTCCCCCTCTCACTGCAGCCTCCCTCTCCCCAGTTCTTTGAACTCTCTGACCAGCACGGACAACATTTCAGAGTGCTCAACAGACTACACGAGAGAAGGGAAGTCCTGTTCTGCAGGTTTCACTGTTTGTCATAACTCATGGTTTGAAACGGGTTTCTAGTACTGGTACTGAAAGTACCAACCGCAGCTTTGTGTTTCAGGTAACATGGCAATCTATACTAATTTCCAACTCTAGTCCAAACCACTGAGTTTGGAAGATTGTCTTGATTGAGTCTTTTATATGATAATGAAGCATAGTTAACCTCTAATTTAACCCTGACAGAAAGTCACAGAAATATTTAGTACTTACTCAAAAGACATACTTGTCATGACTAACGTTCTCAGTGGCTAAAAATTTAAAGGATGAACAACAAAATAAAATAAATTAATATTCTGTTTCCTCATAAAGTCAGTACAGTTACAAACTTCACAAAAGATGTAAACTATACGAAGACTAAAACTCTTGGTTGTGGCAAAATATAGATAATGGGATTCATGAATAGTAGGTTTGCTCATCTGGCACATTTATTACTAGAGTTGCCAGCCTCTAGGTGAAACCTGGAGATCTCCCGGCAACAGAGATCAGTTCCCCTTGAGAAAATGGCTGACTTGGAGGTGGACTCTATGGCATTATACCCTGGTGAGGTTCCTTCCCTCTCCAAACCCTGCCCTTCCCAGGCTCCTCTCCCACAATCTCCAGGCATTTCCCAACCCAGAGCTGGCAACCCTATTTATTACTGGAGAAGACATACATCCTTTTAAATGAAAAGATTTTGATATTGCTTATACTAATTATATAGCACTCTCCTTAATATATAACTGGAATTTAATTTCTTTAAATTCAGCTGCCAGGATGCAAAAGGCTGCACACTGTGATCTATGCACACAGAGCGGCTATCAAGCCCCTTGCACCTGTTGTCATGCAGCCACTTCAGATGGCATTACTAAAGACTCTTAAATATGACTACCTTGCTGAACTGTGCAAAATGTGTGTCAAAGCAATTATTAGAGCTGTGTTCCCAAGAGAAGGGCCCTTGTACTGGACTATGAAATATGCACTGTGGCCAAGGGGAGCCTTGTGCCTAAGAAGCATGCCAAACCAGATGTGGACCTGGGACTACAGAGCCTCCTGCCCCTGCATCTCTACAGCCATGCAAGAGCCAGGATGCAGACCAACAGCCCTGACCGCCATGCACGCATGCAGCAGCAGACTAGAAACAGATGTTCTTGAATAGGAGCCATGAAAGAATCTCCCTTCATCACGCAGGCATTTCCCCCCACCACCACCTTGTGTGTTACCTTCACCTGGAAAAATCACACATTGCTCTCCCTCCTGAGCCAGCCTAAAACAAAAAGATGTGCCCAGCTACAAATAATATTTACCAGAGAAGGAAGATGAAGATCTGAAAACTGAAATGGCATATGCACTTGCAGATTATATGGGTGCAAAAATCCAAATGAAATATACAATGAAATTGATGAGGCTTAAAAAATTCTGCCTATGCAAGAAGGCACAGTCTACCAAGAGAAATACACGTGAGATTTAATAAAAAAACAATAAGACATGTCATTCTCAATATAAAAAGAGGGATGCCTTCCAAATAGAGGAGACAGAAATAAAAATGTTAAAGGCAATTCCCTAGAGAGTGAGAGAGAATATGCAGAATTTACAAACATTCTTAGAAGGAATGGAATCTCATATAGATGGCTGTTTCCAGAAGGCCTCCTATTTACTTACAAGGGAAAAAGATATAGAATAAATTTTATATTTAAAATGGAAGATTTTATTAAAACACATGGTGATGATTTGAAGATGGAGGAGGAGGAAGTGCAAACTGACGAGGCTCAGCAAGAAACACAAGGAGCCTCCGGAATAACGACAACAACTGGAACATCTAAGATGACTGTACTACCTCAGAGGACTACAAGATTCAAACTGAAGCATAAAGGTGACGATAAAACCCAAAATAAAGATGGATAGATGGAAAATAAAAATAATTTCAATAAACGTTAATGGCTTAAATGCACCCCAAAAAAGAAGACAAATTTTTCAACAACTGAAGAAGATCCAACCGGATATTATATTTTTACAAGAGACTCACATAAGATAATCAGATCAAAAATATTTGGAGATTAAAAAACTTGGACATTTTTTATAGCTTCATGTGATTCCTTGTTTTAGAGTGTGTGTGTCTCTTTAAATGTTTGGTTGCAGTGCAGTGAATGCAGAGCAGAGTGATTGAGAGAGACAAGTAGGGAGTGATTGGAGGATGAGAGAGTGTGGGAGGAGTTTTTGAAGTGGATCTGTGTGTCAGTGATAGAAAAGTCAGTTAGATAAATCAATTGGAATTGTTCAGTTAGAGCGATCAGTGAGTGTTCTGTTAGTTTTGTGTGGGATCTAAGAGTGCAGTGTTATGTCTTAAAAAGTGAGACTCTAAAGATCTGGAAGGAAGTTAAAATTACCAAGAGCTTAGCCTGTGTGGCTGCCTATAGGAAAGAATGGTTCCTGTTAGTGTTGGATCTGAGTGTCAAAAAAGAACAAAAAGAAAAGAAAAAAGGACAGTGTGTGTGATACTTTTGACAGACATATTTACAAGTCCCTTATTCCCAAACAGTTACAGAATAACCAACCTCATATTTTGTTCTTATTTCAATAAATCATCTTTTGTTCAAGTTTATCCCAGAATTCAGTTCTATCTTTCCTCAGGACCACACAGATCCCTGAAAATCCCAGACTCTGGGTCACATTACCAACAGCAAAGGAGAGAAGGTTTGGAAGTCCTTAAATTCCTGGTGGCAGCAGAAAATACCCAGTTTACAAAAGCAAAGAACACATAGAAAGTGAAAACCAGTCCTCTAAAAAAAGAGGACGCCACACTTCAGATAAAGAAAAAAGAGAGAGGAGTAGCTACATATGTCAAAGAACATCTACAACCAGAACTAATATATAGCTCAGAAGATGGCAGAATTCTGATGGTTCAAGCACAAAGACAAGGTAAAATAACCTTAATAGTAAATATATATGCACCTAATCAACAGCAAGAAAAAAAATTCAAATTACTTCAGGAACTTATTTCCCAACAAAACTATGATGAGATCTGTCTGATTGGAGACTACAGTGCCATTTTTGATAGACTTTCAGATAGAAAAATAACAACTGGGTAACAGAAACAAGGTAATGAACTTCCTAATGCATTTTTACAATTTGCAGAAGAGCATAATCTGATTGACACTTGGAAACTTAGAAACCCTAAAAGGAAGGACTATACCTTTTATTCAGCAAGACATAAATCATGGTCAAAGATAGACATGTGTTGGATCTCCTCAACAATTATAAATGAATTTAAGAGGAGAGAGAGAGAAGAGATTTATTTTTATTTATTTATTTATTTAACTTTAGACTTTATATCCCGCTCGAACCCTCTTTCTCAGGGGGTCTCTGAGCGGCTTACAAGTGGTGCTAGTCACACAATTTTTCCCCTAACTAGGGCCACAGAGTCTATAGGGGTGGGACTACCTACCGGCACCCCTGTGGTGGTTGGTGTGTTTGTTCTTGGCTCGGCACTCCGATCGTCTCTGGCGGGCTCCCATTTCGACGTTCCGGCGACAGTTCTTTTTTCGGGGCGCGCGACTCACGCCTCCTTCCGGCCCCAGCAACGTCCTTCCGGCTCCGCTGCACCAGCGCTCGACGTCATTGCGCGCCCGTCTCAATGGCAGTCGCTTGGATGTTTCCCTCCTGACCACCAGGGATCGCTCTGCCGGTTGTAGCAGCCCGCTGCCGCCGCCGCTGCTTCGCCACGCCATCTCCGACTTTCTGGAGCTGATGTCTCATCGCCGCCGCCGACCACCACGTTAGGCAGGGTGCCCCCCACCCTACTAAGGGTGGGTACCCATTTATCTACTTGCAATTAATTGCTTTCGAACCGCTGGGTGGGTGGGGGAGATTGGATTTATACCCCACCCTTCACTACCCACCCATGGCCCGATGAACCTCCTCTGCTCAGGAAGTCCACTTGTACGTTCGGAGTTCCCAGAAGATGGGCGGCTCTCATGAATGTGCTCCACGACTGACATTTGCCCCATATGTCCAGGGCCAGCCAGCACAGTGCTCTGGAAATTGTGCCTCCCTGCCTGTTGATATAACACAGGGCCGTGGTGTTGACGGTGAGGACAGTGACCACCTGATGGGCCACCAGGTGTCGGAAGATCTGAGTGCGTACTGCACAACCAGCAACTCCAGTAAACTGATGTGATGGTGGGCTACATGGGACTCCCATCAAGCCCCAATGCAAAGCCCCTTGAGATGTGCACCCCAGCCCCACAGGGACACGTCTGTTTTCAACGTCAGTGTAGAAGTGGGTGGGTGGAATGGCGCTCCCGCCAAGAGATTCAGAGGGTCTGAGTCCACCAATGCAGGGAGTCCAATACTTTCAGTGGAAGGACAAGACGAAGGAACTGAGGTTGTCGTGGATGAAATTTCCGGATGAACCACAGTTGCAGCGGCTGCATGTGGAGTCTGGCAAAGACAATCACAGTGGTGGTGGCCACCAACAAACCCAATAGCCATTGAATTTGTTTTGCAGTGGCACTTCCCATCCTGTGGAAGAGGTCCACTAAATAGACAATGTCCCGTGCTCTCTGAGGAGGGAGAAATGCCTTGCACATAAGATAGTCTAGAATCACCCCTATGAATTGCACCCGCATGGTGGCGAGGAGCACTGACTTTTTTAGGTTTACTTTGAGGCCCAGAGATTCCAGGGTGGTCAAAGTCAGTTCGATGTGGTTGAGTAGGGATATCTTGGAGTCCGCTACCAGCAACCAATCATCAATGTATGGGAAAATTTGAACGCCCTTCAAATGGGTGTATGCTACGATAACAACCATCACTTCGTGAAAACCCTTGGGGCTGTGGATAGCCCAAAAGGGAGGGCTTTGTACTGGAACTGTCTGTTTCCTATCATGAAACGGAGGAACACACGGTGGGAAGGGTAAATGGAGACATGGAAATAAGCCTCCTTGAGGTCCAACGTCACCATCCACGCCCCGCGATTCAGGAGCGAAAGAACTGTTTGTAATGTCATCATCCTGAATTTTTTGTAAATGATGAAACAGTTCAAGTTTCTGAGGTCCATTATGGGGCGGAGGCCTCCGTCCTTCTTTGGGACCATAAAGTAGCGAGAATAGAACCCCTCTTGGTGTTGAGTTACAGGCACTGGTTCTATGGCATCCTTTTGAAGAAGGGTTTGCACTCCCGCCAACAGAACATCTGAAGTAGGGGTGACAATGAAATTAACAACCGAAGGAAGTTGTGAAAACTCTATGAGGTACCCCACCTTGATAACTTAAAGGACCCTCAGGTCTGACGTTATAAGTTTCCAGGCGGACAGGAACGGAGACAGGCAGGTATGAGACACTTGGAAGATGCCATAGTCATGGGGAGGGCAACCGCCATCGAGGTGTCCATCTGGACAATATCGAAAACTGAGTCCATAACCGTCGGTGGTAGTTGAATTGTACGCAAGGCTAGGCTGTTGGCCATTCACTTAACAAAGTCCCCATAAGACTTAACGTCCTCTGATGGAGAAATTGGAAGATCATCTCCCACTTGCTGTGGAGGGGAAGGATCATTTGGGGGGTGCAGACTCTCCGTACCCGACTGAGAGGAATCGGAGGAACTGGAATGTCCTGAAGGTTCGGAAAACAGCATTTGAAGGATCAGTGTCGACAGCACCGGCTCCGATGGTTCCTTGAGTTTTTTTGATGCCAACACCTGTGGAATGGGACACTTAGCCCTCTGTTGTGACGGGTGAGGTTCAATAAGCTCCACTGCTGGGGGAGGGTCTCAATATCGAGGGAGCCAGTAGGAAGAAGAGTGGTGGTCCCAGTCCAAAGGAGGGTGCAGGGGAAGCCACAGCATCACTCCCGTGAAGGGATAAGCCCCATACAAGTACTGCCACTGGCGCTGGTCCCAGGTGGGAGGGGGCTGAAAGAATCCCGTAGGTCAATCCTGATCATCAGGGCCGAACAGTGGCAGAGGGGGAACAGCGTTCACCCCTTGATCTAGATGCAGGCTCTCGACACCGGGGGAGCGAGGAACCTGGGTCAAGTCCATGTCCTGATCGAAACCAGTGGACTGGGTGGGGTGAAGTGAAGGCAACTTAGATGCACCTTGTAGGGATGTGCATTTCGGGATCCCGAGCCGAAAAAAGCCGAAAATAACGTTTTTCGGCTTTTTTCGGCTTTCGCGATCCCGAAATGGCCTCCTAGGCACTTTTCCGAATCCCGAAAAAAAATCCCAAAAAAATTCGGGGTTTTTTCGGCATTGCCGAAAAATGCCGAAAAACGGCTCCTTTGCCCTTTAAACAGCAAAGGTGGCCCGGAAACCTCAATTTCCCGCCGTTTCCCCCTCTTTCCCGCCTCTAGCTCCTGTTTTCAGGAGGAAGGGGGGAAGAGGGGACCCAGACAGCCAATCACTGCAATGCATTTGCAAAATGCATTGCAGTTTGGAACTTTTTGCTACATTTGCAGGGCTGTTGTGCAAGTGCCGTGCTGTAGCTTCCTTGCCTATTTCCCCAGGGAGGGAGGGGGAGGGAGGGGGAGCAGTAGTGTGGCCAATAGTTTTTTTTGGCATCTTTTCTCTGGCCAATCACAGAGGGTATATCTATTTGAAATCCTCTGAGCATGGTCAGAGAGCATAAAAGGAGCCACTCATCCCAACCTGACTCCATTGCTGATCCTGGTTCCTGTGCTGACTGTTGGAAAAGAGAGAGGGACTGTGTGTTGGCCTTGGACTGGTTGGCAATTTGCTCTGCTGCCCTGAGCTGCTGCTCCTGACTGCCTGACCGATTGAATCCTTCCTGATCCTTCCTGGAGTGGACCTGGACCTGAGCCCCTTTCCTGGCCTGGTTTGAAAACCTCTGGGCACAGTTGGAGTGGTGGTGAGGCTTGGTGGTGCACTGGTGTGGGTAGGCCCTAGGGCCTCAGGTCTCTTCTTTCTGGGTTTTAATTGGGGGTTTCCTCTTTTAATTGGGGGTCTCCTGTTTTAATTG
>NW_015168068.1:515497-521572 GCF_001447785.1 Gekko japonicus
GCCCCATCCCTCCATTCCCAGAACAATGGAGGGATGGGGGCAACCTGTTTGGGGGCCCATAGAATTGGACCCTCCTAGGGGTCTGCAAAAAGGAAAGCAAAAGGTAAAAATCCTATTGAAATGCATTGCCGCCGAATTTCGGCGGCAAACCGGCAATACAGCAAGCTGATCTGGGGGGACTAGGGGCACCCTCTTTGGATGCCCCTGGAATCGGACCCCCTGGACCAATCTTCTCGAAACTTTGGGGGTCTTTCGGGGAGAGGCTTGAGCAGCCACTGTCCAACCTCCCCCCTCCCCCCTGCAAAGTTTCAAGAGGTTTTTTGCCATTGACTTCAATGGCCCTATTGGTTATAATGAACCTGAATTTTTCGGGTTTCCCGAATATTTTCGGATATCTATGCTTTACCGAATTAGATATTTGGGTTTTTTCGGGTTTCCCGAAAAAATTCGGGTTCAATAAACCCGATCATCCTTGCCCTCCTTATGTTTTTTTGAAGGAGTATGGGCTTCAGACTGCGATGCTGGGATCGAGCGTTTCAGCACCGATCGGTCGGCATCGACTAGAGCTGCTGTTGAAGACAGAGCAGCCATCGATTCCGATGCAGGCGTTGACATGGAGGCGTGGCCAGAAGAGTCCTGCGATGACGCCATTGAAGAGAGCGCGAGTTTCAACAGCGTGACTCGAATCCAGCTGCCTGATTCTTCCTTGTCTGCTTGGAGAACTTGAAACAGTGGGTGTAAGAGTCCACTCAGTGCGATTCCCCCAAGCACAAAAGGCAAAGTGAGTGTCTGTCGTGGGGGCAATTTTGCTACCGCACTTCCAGCACCGTCAAAAGAAACCCCGCTGTTTGGCCACAGGCCGGAGGGAGGGGGAAATCTCCACTGGAGCAGGGATAAATCCAAAGAAACTCTAACTATAACCTACTTTCCTAACTAACTACAAAAAACAAGAATAGGGGCCTAAAGGCGAAAATTGCTACCGACCGAGGAGAAGATCTTACCAGCTCGGCGGTCAGAAGAGAATTGGCGGGATCGTCGTGCCCCTCCCCAGTAATGCGCAGTGGAGCCCGGCACGTGACTGGGGAGTGGGCGCGAAAATCCCTTTTGCTTTCCATTATACCGATCGGGGTTCTGCACAGGCGCACTATATCCCAGAGGTGTGATGCACAGAGACCATGAAGAAGATTCTATGCTTCTATTTTAGCTACAAGATTGAAGAAAATATTGATACAGATAATACATCAAGATCAAGCAGTTTTTTACCCAAAAGACAACTTAGAAATAATGTAAGAACTGTTTTAAATGTTATTGAATACTTTGAAGCTCATCCGGAGAAACAGATGGCCATAATTTTCTTGGATGCTGAAAAAGCGTTTGATCATGTCAGCTGGAGTTTTATGTTGGAGCAGCTGTTAACCTCTCGATGTGGTACAGAATTTTTTACAATGGTCGGAGCAGTTTATACTAAACAAAGAGTTAGGATTCTCATTAATGGTGAGTTATCACAAAATATTGAAATTCAAAAAGGAACTAGACAAGGCTGTCCACTTTCACCATTACTGTTTATATTTGTACTTGAAGTATTGAATAATATGGTTAAAGAGGATAGATACATCAGAGAAGTTGAAATAAGAGGAGAAGAATATAAACCAAACATTATTATTTGCAGATTATTTGGTATTTATCCTAGAAAACTCATTGGATTCAATTGTGAAACTACTGACAACATTACTGGACTATGGGTATGTGGCTGGATTGAAGATTAACCTGACTAAGACAAAAGTGTTAACTAAAAACATGAATAAGGATCAAGTGCAACAGTTACAAGAGAAATCTGGCTTTCAATCACAAAAGAAAGTAAAGTATCTAGGAATAAACATTACAAACACTGAAAGATGACTATATGGAATTTATGATAGAAGTTTAAAAAGATCTGGAAAAATGGGGGGGGGGGAAACCTACAACTATCCTTGATGGGTAGAACAGCTACAATAAAGATGAATATTCTCCCAAGACTAATTTTCCTATTTCAAACAATACCAGTTCTTCAGAATCAACAGTATTTTAAAGAACTCGACAAAGTAATGTCACAATTTTATGACAGAATAAAAAACCAAGAATAAAAATGAAGGCTTTACAATATGCTAAAGGAAGAGCTGGATTTGGACTACCAAACTGGTAGAGTGGTTAAAAGAATGGATCACATTAGAAAACACTAGAATACTGACTTTGGAAGGGCATGATCAGTCATTGGGCTGGTATGCATTTGTGTGCTATGGAAAATCAGATACACACAGCTATTTTTGATCAGGAAATCCTTAATGGGAAAACATTAAAAGATTATTTTATACTAAGACACTCAAATGGGTTTCACCACTGGAAGCTTTTACAAATCCAAATGTATTGCAAAAAAAATATGTTGTTTAGATATGAGGACTTGTTAGACAATTAAAATAAATTAAAATCAACAGAAAGTCTTAAAGAACAAGAGATTAATATAGGTTGGTGGGAAAGGGTACAAATAGAGTCGAGATTTGCTAAAGACAAGCCATTAGGCTTTTATAGAAATATAACAGAAATTGATAAGATACTGTTACATACTGATGATAAATTAAGAAATTGTATATAATTATGTTAGAAGATAAAACACTAGATGAAATAGTTAAAAACTGTATGGTCAAATGGGCACAAAACTTGGGTCGTATTATTGATTTAGATCAACAGCCACATGTATGGAAAACAAATGTAAAGATCACTAAAGCGACTTCATATAAGGAAAATATATACAAAATGTTTTATAGATGGTATATTACCCCAGATAAACTAGCTAAGTTTTACCCTGACCTACCAAATGACTGTTGGTTCATTTTTCCATATGTGGGGGACATGTGATAAAGCTACAAAATATTGGAGTTGGATACATGAAATTTTACAAAAAGTGTTAAAAACTATTGTGCCTTATACACCAGAATTCTATTTATTGAATATATCACCAGAGAAATATAAAATACAAGACTTTTACCTCACTATACATATTGTAACAGCGACAAAAATAGTATATGCTAAACACTGGAGAAGAAGTGAAGCTCCTTCAAAGGAAGAATTTATAAGTAAAATACTGGAAACAGCAGAGATGGATAACTTAACTTCAATGTTGAGAGGAAAAAACAAAGAAGATTTTGAGAACACGTGGTTAAGGTTCTATAAATGGACAGAGGAACATAACATATCAAATTCCTAGACTTACAGCCAAAATTAAAAGAATAAGAACTACATATATACCTGTGAGCAAAAGGTGTTTATTAAAATTATACGGCGTATGAAACAAATGAACTTTTAAAATTACAGTATGAGGTTATTTATCTTTCAATGTTTGTATGTTGATTGTCTAATTTATATGTATGAAAGATACATATTTTATATGTATGAAATAAAATAAAAAAAACAGGAGAGTGGCTAGAACCAATATTCCTGCACTTCCAGCCTTTCTTTAGTTGAAAATATAGCTCCCTGTTAACAGCGAATTGTTGACTGTGACTGTAAAACACATCTTAATATTCAAGTTATAGAGAACAGTCAGATAAAAACTTCTCTAAAAAATAAATAAAAGCTGGGAACAAACAGTACTACCAGTAAACACTGGTCCTCATTCATACTTTCCATACATCTACTCAGGGTCAGTCAGGATATTTTGGCTAGGTAGGCTCACCTTTTTGATTCTTCGAGTTTTCAATTTCTCATTAGGTTCATCCTCCTGATTATGAAGAACTTCTGATGAGCCATCTTTGTCATCACAGATGTAAAATTTGTTTTCATCTTCTGAAATTAAGTTCATTCAGAGTTAATTTGGAACATAAGGAAAATTAAGCACAACATGGCAGAACACTTCTACAAAAATAGAATCAGAATAGAATCAAATATTTACCGATATTCCAGGATTTTATACTATATTTTTAAAGTTATTTGTTGAGGATTCTTTGGTTGTTGTTATAAGCTGTGTGGCTGTCTGTAATAAGCTTTATTATTATTATTATTATTATTTTAACCTTACAGCTGCATGTCTCATTGGGACTCAAGGCAGGATAAATAGAGTCAATACAGGAGTCAACAGGATGGGACATTCAACAATGCAATATGTTTAGTGTTGTAGAACCAACCAGAAATCTAAAGAGAACAGAAATATTAATGTGACACAATAAATGATGTAAAATTACACAGTAGGATCCTACTTACAGCAAACTATACAGAGTAGTATAGGCCACAGTCCCTTAAATTATATCCAAGTACTTTTGTGAATCCTTGTGTAGAGTACAACCCTATTGCCTGTGCAGAAAAGCTCTCTTGAATAATGCACAGTTTGCGGAAAGCTGAGAGAGTGGGAGACCTCCTCTGGAAGAGCATTCCACAAGGTGGGCGCCACAATGGAGAAGGCACACATACAGGCAGTTGATGATGTTGCCCATTTGCAGGTTGCCTCCAGCAGAAGGCCCTGCTCAGAAGAGTGAAGTATAGGGGAAGAGGCAATCTTGGAGCTATGAGGGTCCAAGGCCATGAAGGGCTTTGTATGTGATAGCCAATACCTTAAACTGAGCCCAGTAACTGATGGGCAGCCAGTGGAGTGACTGCAGAATGGGAATAATATGCTTGCTTTGTCTAGCTCCCAATAATAGCTGAGCTGTGACATCCTCCGCCAACTAGAGTTTAAGAACTGAATTTGAGGAGAGGCCAATGTACAGTGCATTACAGCAGTCTACTCCTGATCAGTGTTCCCAGTGTGAGCTAGCTCATAGTTTTTTAGCCTCCAGTCCTCAGATTTTTGTCTTAGCTCAGGAAGGATGACTCCACAGCTTAGAGTGAGCATTGGTCCTGATGTTACTGTAGTATGGATCCAGGTGGCCAGTTCAGCTGTATCAAGGTATGGGGCCATTTTATGGGTTAAGCTGAGTTGAAGAAGAAGAGATTAGATTTATACCCCATCCTTCAGAGTGGATTACAATCTCCTTCCCTTCTTCTCCCCACAATGGACAACCTGTGAGGTAGGTGGGGCTGAGTGAAAGAACTGTTCTGAGAGAACTGTGGCTTGCCCAAGGTCACCCAGCAGTTGCATGTGGAGGAATGGAGGCTGAATTCAGACTGGCAGTTTGGCCCGGCAGCCAAATGTTCCAGTAGTGGATTAAAGGGGTGGGTTCACACAGGCACATCTGTCAGGCATCCCCCAGCCATAGTCAAGCCATCTTGTGCCACTTCCAAGTTTAAAAGATACCAGGTGAAAGTGGTAGCAAGCCGTGTGTAGAGTGGGTTTTCCAGTTCCCTGAGTGTGAACGCCAGCGCTGCTAAGGCGGGAACAACCCACAGTCATTGATAATGGGCACCAGCTGTTTCTGTGGGCAGGCGCCGTTGGGGCCTGTGCGATCTTGCCCTATTTGCTGCTGCGCCCATGCGCAGAAACAGCTGCTAACAGCCCGCCAGGGTGGCCCAACAGTGTGAATGCTCCCTTATGCTTCCTCCACGATATCCTCCCGCTTTATTCGCTGTGGTGTGAACAGGAATACCGCAACCAAGCCACGACTCCCTAGCGCTTCAAAATGCCAGTCTGAACGCAGCTAGAGAATCAAACCCATTTCTCCCAGATTAGAGTCCATGCTCCGTCCTAACCACTACACCAAAGCCTTTTTTGCAGCTGCATTAACTTACTTCTTCAGAAATAACATTGTGTCTAGTATAACCCCAAGGCTCTTAACTGAGTCAGTAAGGGTCAGCTGAACGCCATCAAAAGTGGGGAGCACAATATCCTTCAAGACTATAGTGAATACAAGAGGGGAACCCGCGATACTCGCGGGGGGGGAGAAGAGCTCCATCTCCTCCATCCCCCCTCTCAATCTCCCTGAGGCTGCAGCGGCGAAGCAGGTCCTCCACCCCCCACCTCGCCCGGCTCCGACCCGGCCGGGCTCCGCGGCGGCGGCGAGGCCGGTCCTCCCCCCTGCCCGGCTCCAAGGCGGAGGCGGAGAGGCCGGTCCTTCCCACCCCCCTTTGCCGGGTTCGGCGGCGGCGGCGAGGCCGGGCCTCCCCGCCCGC
>NW_015168068.1:521634-537251 GCF_001447785.1 Gekko japonicus
TCCTCCCCCCCCCTTTGCCGGGCTCGGCGGCAGCGGCGAGGCCGGTTCCCCCGCCCGCCCGGCTCTGAGGAGGAGGAGGAGGCGTGGCGGCGAGGCCAGCTACAGTGTGTTCCCTGCGCATGCACAGGGGACGCTCTGTCACTTTCGGGGGGGTTTAAACATCCCCCCGAAATTTTTTTCAACTTTTTCAAATTTTGTGCACACGTGGGGACTGGCCCACGTGTGCACAAACCTCCCCCTCCCCTCCAAGTGCCCCCGGAGTACTGATTTAGCAATCCGCACTCAGGGGGCAACTTGGCTATTAGATATATAGATTAAAATAAGGCATTCAGCCTAACCCTAAAGCACAAAGGCAGGGTATAAATGAATGAACTTTTAATATAAATGTCATAATCACATGGTTCTACGTGAAAATGTCTGAAGCAGTTATTCAAGAATATTTGTGTATATTTTAAATAAAGGTTGCTTTTTATTTGTAATAGGATTAAAAACATTCCATACAGAGTCTGACAATGGAAAAAAATCCAAATTTCCCATGTCTACAAACAACTCACAGGTTTCTCAATATAAAACTCTATGGGACTGAGAAAGTCTGATGACTAACCCACCTCCCTAGAGAACTGTCATCTTTCAATATAAACCACAATGACAACCAATAATAATAAAAAAGAAATATGCATTCCCACTGCCTGCACCCTGACCAAAAATAACATTTTATTTTTACTGCTATCCAACTTACTTTTAGAATTATTTTAAAAGAGCACAATTATATCACTGAAATTTCTTTGAAGCAGCTCAGGTCTGTCACCCAGTTTTTAAAGATTTTATAATGAGCTGGATTACAAAGGTGGGGCATATACACATGGTAAAATATCTTGTATAAAAGTGAATGTTACCTGCTTTCATCATAGAACTTCACATTGTCAAAGAGGCAAATCACTTGTTTTAATTGGATAGTGAATTATCCATTTCGCTGTGGTACACTGAAAATAAGTAAAATTCCAGATAGATGCAGTTTTATTTCTTGTTTGTCCTTTAGATCTTTGGCCTCAGATACATAGCTGAATTTTCAACCCTTGCTAATACATATACACTGTACCTTCTGGCAGCTGCAAAGTGCTAGCTGAAATGTTTATGATTATCTACCTAGTGCTTATAAGAAATACATAGCTAGATTTCCAGAGGTCCATAAAAACAATCTCAAGAGGCTGAAGTGGTAACCATAAATTCTGGCAACCAGTAGGAAACACTCTTGGTATGTATATAGGAATAAGTTGTTTAAAAGCTGCATGTGTGTAAAGTACCAAGTCGCACCCAACCTATGGTGACCCCATAGAGTTTTCAAGGAAAGAGACATTTGGAGGTGGTTTGCCACTGCCTTCCTATTGTGTACCAACCCTGGAATTTCACTGTGGTCTCCCATCCAAATACTAACTAGGGTCAATCCGCTTAGCTTCCAAGATTTGATGAGATCAGGCAAGCTACTGACCACAAATAAAGACATTTCCCCTGCACATACCTTGTTGTTGTTCAGTCGCACAGTCGAGTCCAACTCTTTGCAGTCCCATGGACCACATCATGCCAGGCCCTCCTGTCTTCCGTTGTGCTCCGAAGTTTGCTTAATTTCATGTTCGTTGCATCGATAACATTGTTTAACCATCTCATCCTTTGCCGTCCCCTTCTTCTTTGACCTTCAATCTTTCCTAGCATCAGGGTCTTCTCCAGTGAGTGCTCCCTCCTCATTCGGTGGCCAAAGTATTTGAGCTTCAAGCTTCAGTATCTGGCCTTCCAGGGAACAGTTAGGGTTGATTTCTTTTAGGATTGATTGATTTGATCTCCTTGCAGTCTAGGGGACTCTAAAGAGTCTTCTCCAGCACCATAGTTCAAAAGAATCTATTCTTCGGCGCTCGGCCTTCCTTATAGTCCAACTCTCGCAGCCATACATTACTACTAGGAATACCATTGCTTTGACCATACGGACTTTTGTTGGCAGGGTGATGTCTCTACTTTTTATTATGCTGTCAAGGTTTGCGGTTTTAACCAAAAAAAAAGGTTTGCCATCACTTTCCTCCCAAGGAGCGGGCTACCTTACAGGGTAGCAAATATATCAGCAGGCTAGCTTACAGGGTAGCAAGTATATCAGCAGTACACAAACTATGCTTTTGTTGAGCAGCTAAACCTCACTGGTTGCTGGATGCCCAGTCACCATTTGCAGAGCCCTGTCCTTTTCATTGCCTACGTGTCATTTTCCACAAGCAAGTTATCATGAACATTTCTACAGATTGCAACCTGTTAACTTTTTAAATGAGAAGGGAGCACTCACTGGAGAAGACCTTGATGCTGGGAAAGACTGAAGGTCAAAGAAGAAGGGGACTGCAAAGGATGAGATGGTTGGACAGTGTTATCGAGGCAACGAACATGAAATTAAGCAAACTCCGGAGCACGCTGGAAGACAGGAAGGCCTGGCGTGATGTGGTCCGTGGGATCACAAAGAGTTGGACTCTGCTGTGCAACTGAACAACAACAACAAAACTTAAGAGGGAAGGAAAATAGGGACTTTAAGAGGGACACAGATTCTAATAGAGATGGATAATTATATAGTAAGAAGCAGGACGGGGAGCACTGACTAGTGGCAAGGACAACACCATTGGATAGCAATGAAACGGCTTTTGAAAAGTGTAGGATTACTACTAAAATTTTTTGCAGCAGGCTTAGAAGTATTCCTTACCAAGATCCAGGAGTTTCTGTTTCTGCCCCAGCTGTCTTAGAAAAATAGGGGAACAACCATGACAAACAACTATAGTCAAAATAAAATTGCCAGAGTGTCTATAGTTGCTTAAGTTAAAGCTGTTGTGGGAAAGAAATGCAATGTGAATCTTTCCCATGTTACCTGGAGTTTGCAAACTTTCCAGATCAGTATAAAAAGCAATATGCTTTAAAAGCAGGCCCCTGCTAGGTAACATACAAAAGGGCCCAAGTAACACAGAGATATGTAGTTATTAGGATTTAAGAAACAGCAGTGGGATCTCGTAACTGTTTTATTTAGTTAAAGCATGTGGAGACCTAAGAGAGAAATTTATGATGAGTTGGACAGCTGTAACTAATCTGCAATATATTTTTGGCTTCTAAACCACAAGGAAACAAATCTACACTGGTTAAATGACAGAAAAATGTCCCAGTGTAAATGCCTAGTCTTACTTCTCCAAAATGCTCAAAATCATGAACTAAGGAAAGCATTTTTAAGAATCTCAGCTTCTAACAGGATGTAAGGTCCACATAATAGACCTAAGTAGCAGATATTACTGTAATCTCTGCTTTACAGTCAATGGAGCTCTCTGCTAGTGAAACAGTTGATGAATAGTAGTTTAAGAAAGAAATTTATGTAGAACAACAAGATATTGCTGTAAGTAAAATTGTAACCCTCACTATGAAAGTGGCACAATCTCTTGTGACAAAACTGCCAAGATACTATTATACACATCCACATCTGTTATCTTACCAAAGAGGATAAAATAATTTGTAAAACATGGCAAACACAGACGCAAAATAAACAAAAACCACAATTTTGTTTTATATGTCAATTTTTTCCCCTTCATCAAACTCTGAATAGAAAAATGCATACATAATATGTACATAACAAAGGCTATTTTTTTCAGAATTTTCCCCCCCCAGAACTACGGTATTACAGAAAACTGTGTTATATTTAAACCAAAATACATCAAATGTAAAAATTGATACTGAAATGGTAGGCGGAACTGGCAGCTGCATTCAGTTTCTTACAATGAAAGGTGCTCAGTGCGGTTGTATAAAGATGAAATAATGTTCTGTGCAATAAATCAACTTGTAAGCACCAGTCACCCATAAAAGTAGGATTAGAATCAAGGGCAGCGAAGTTGCAATAAAAAGATACAGTTAAAGTGGGGCAAATAGGGCTGAGAAATGTGATACACTTAAAGCTAGAAAATTACTTGAACAGTAGCTCAATAAGCACAATCCTCAGTCAGTGAATTGCAGTAGCATTTTTTAGACTCCAATCTTATGCATACTTATTTAAATAAAAGTCTCATTCAACAAACTGAGGCCTCTAAGTAAATAGACAGAAGACCAGGGTATAAGAAAGAAACAGTACACTTGGATCCTCTCTGCCAGAAATGTTGCTTGATCAGGTCAATTAAATGAAACCTTACTTTCCATCCATTTAAATTTCTACACCTACCACAAAAATGTTTTATTTAAAAGTGTGTGGGGCGGGGGGAAAGATCCGGTTCTGTAGTCTAACATTTTCTTGTGGCGCTTATCAAACCAGTAAAGGTAAAGGTTCCCTTGCTCGAAAGCCAGTCGAATCCGACTCTAGGGTTGCAGTGTTCATCTCCGTTTCAAAGCCGAAGAGCCAGCGCTGTCCGAAGACATTTCCGTGGTCATGTGGCCGGCATGACTAAACACCAAGGTGCACGGAACGCTGTTACCTTCCCACCGAAGTGGTACCTATTTATCTACTTGCAATTTCTTGCTTTCAAACTGCTAGGTTGGCAGGAGCTGAAACTAGAGACGGTAGCTCACTCCGTCATGCGGCACACTCGGGTCTCGAACTGCTGAACTACCGACCTTCCACAGCCTGCAGTTCAGCATCTTAAGCACTTGAGCCACCACAGCTCCTCCTATCAAACCAGTACTGATTTAAAAAAAAAATTAAGCCTGGTTCAGCCTGACACCTCCTTGCCTTCCCCAATCCCCAGAGACCTCCTAGCAGCACTAGGAGCACAAAGAGAGCAGAGAGGGTTGAATAAGCCATTCCGCCCTAGGTTGCCAAACACTGTTTCTCTTGCAAATTGTCAACCAGGGAGCGCTTGCTCTGGCTTCCCCTGCTGAAAAGTCTTAGTGAGCAACAACCACACTAACCACTTTCCAGTTTTAAAGAGATAGCAAACCAAAAAGGCACAGCCAAGTCACACAGAATGCCAAGTTAAAATCGTCCCAGGACCACAAATATTTAGGCAGTAGGCCCCAATACCCTTGTGGGTCATCTGCTGGAAGCCCTGGTGTAAAGTACGAAAGACAAACATTTCTTTTCAAAGCTTCTCCTTTTACAGAACAAATGTAATGAATTCTCAAACAACCATCTATGTTACAAGAAATGGCTTTTTATTCTTTATACAACATTCAACCCTGCTGTATTAATCAGTTGATTTACTCTAGCATGACATTCAAAACTTATTAAACTACATTTTAATAGTAGTGCTCTTCACAGTAATGACCATCTTCAGTAGCCATACCATAATCTAAACATTTAAGAAGTCTTCCATTCTCAGAACAGAATTCATTAGCATTTATCACCCTTTCAAACAACTAAACAAGTCCTCCCACATACAAAGTGGCTAACATTATACATTAATTTTCCCTGCAATTGCAGAAATGAACATACAGTAAAAACCACATTCCAGTCAACATAAAAAGAAAGTGTATGTCTCCTCCACAATTGTCTCAAAAACTGTTTTCAAGGGCTCAGTCATGTGCATAAAATTCGCAGTAATTGAGATAGTTGCTGATTGGATTGACCTACAGTTTAAAGAGTCTAAACTGAGAGCCAGTTTGGTGTAGTGGTTAAGTGTGCGGACTCTAATCTGGGAGAACCGGGTTTGATTCCCCACTCCTCCACTTGCACCTGCTGATGTGACCTTGCGTCAGTCACAAGCTCTGGCACAGCTGTCCTTGAAAAAGAGCAGTTTGTGTCAGAGTTCTCTCAGCCCCACCCACCTCACAGGGTGTCTGTTGTGGGGAGGGGAAGGGAAAGCGGTTTGTAAGCCGCTCTGAGACTCCAAGTGAAGGGTGGGGTATAAATCCAATCTCTTCTTCTTCTTCTTAAACATTTAGTATCTGTTCAAATCTCTATTTCTATTATTTCAGAACTTTCTCTATTAATAGCTAAATTTTACAAAATAATGGAATCCTTAACTGTATTGCAAAATAAATTTGGACAATTAAAATCTAAAAGGAACTGCTCAGTTCATCAAAACAAAGTTTGAGTCCAGTGGCACCTTTAAGGCCAACAAAGTTTTATTCAAGGTATAAGCTTTTGTGTGCAAATACACATTTTCAGTCCAGTTCATATAAATTTTTACACAGCCCAATCACTGAAAACTAATCAGAGCAGCATATATTTCAATAATCATGGTGGCTGTAAGCAGCTATATCACGTCCATATTAGGGGTGTGCAAAAAAAAAAATCAGCATTTTTTGGTTGGGGGTCTATTGGACCCGGGGAAAAAAAATCAGTATTCACAAAAAAATCACAGATTCCAATACCAATATCGGATTTGGATTCGGGATTTTTTGGAAATCCCGAATATTTTTGAGTCCAATAGACCCAAGAAGAAAAATGCTGGCTTGGCTTCTCCTGCAGCACGGTTTAAACCACGCCGCAGGAAGAGCAGGCCCCAGGATCTGCATGCGTCGGGGAGGTCTCTCTCTCCCTGCCACATGCAGACCTGGCTGGGAATGCTCCTTCTGCAGCACGGTTTAAAACTGACCCCAGGTGGTGGGGAGCTGCATGCAAACCCATCTGGGAGGGCAGAAAACTGAGCTGCAAGAGGAGCCCCGCCCCAGCTGAGGGAGTGCAGAGCTCTCAGCTCCCGCCCCCCAGCTGATCCTTGGTAAAGCTGAATATCCCCAAATAAAAACAAAACTAGAGCTAGACTGGTAGCTGATCAGATTCTCTGACTCTGTATTCAGCTTAAATAATACCCAAAAAATATTGGTGGTGTAGGAGATACCCAGGGTTCAAATGATTTTCTATTGATTATTGCTGATTTACAGGAATCTTTGGGGGAAAGCCTTTGGGACTCTCCTGGAAGAATTGGACTGTTTAAACCACTAAACAGGTGGTTTAATTCATTTTTAATTGACAAGAGAGGTTTTTCCTAACTAAGGACTGTTTGAGTTTTAATGAACAGGTGTTCTTGTGTCAGCCTTCTTATTTGGGATGACACAATAAATTGTCAAGATTTATGATGAAATCTTATACTTCAAAGAAAAAATTGGGAGCTAACTGCAGGTGTTTCTGCCCGGTTAGCTTAGCCAATTCTCAATTAGGAATTATCATTTTTAAAGATTTATGAGAGCCTCTCTACTTCAAAAGCTGAGTCCAGGGGAATGTTTCAGCTATAGCAGAGTGTTAAAAAAGTAAATATCTCTGAATGTTTATAGCTGAGAATGAAAGCTTATGGATAAAAAGTTTTTGTATGTTTAATGGAAAAGGAAACTAGTTAAGGTTTAAATTTTCTAATAATGAAATGTGTTTAAAGCTAACAAGCTGTTGACAAGAGCAGGAGTTGGAAAATGACCAACAGCTGGCCAGGTGTGCGTAAACCCCAGCCAACATGAAAGACATAAATCATGGACAGGTCAACTAAAGCAGTTAAGTTAAAAGGACTAACAAGCAAAAGTTGGGAGATGTTCCAAAAGGTTTAAGAAAACAAAATAATAAATCATGCACGCCTGAAATCCAATTAAAAGGGTAAATTAAAAATGCAGAACTTGTATTATAAAAGGGTGACTCCTGCTGGCTAAAATGTGGTGTATTTTACAAATTAAAACTTCAATTTAGACAAAAAGAAGCTTTATAAAATTATCAAAAATATTCTGATGGACCAAAATAAAAACTGTTAGATTCAGTGCATCTACAAGAGCTTTATGCCATAGGCTACTTTAAAACACTAAAAGACTTCATGTAAAGGGTTTAATTCTTTAGAATGTCATTGTAATGATATGTTTTCATATGTTGTATACCTTTTAGTGAAAATAAGTTTATAAAATGCTTTAAGAATATTGCTATACTTTTATATGCATGTATTAATGTGAAAGAACCATTTTTGTAATGAAAACATCTAAATTTGTACTAAAAATCAACTCAGCCTGGAGTTCATTCAAAAGTGAAAGGAGTCTGGGAAGACATCCAAAAGAAGTAAACAAAAACATAAATCAACATAACAAGAAGTGCACCTGCATTGTAGGAGTTGAGATGCAGCCAAGTAACATCCTGTGTGTCGAATATGTGATTGATGACTGACCAAAGAAATCTGAACTGAGCATGTCTAAATGATGTCAGTGATGATGTAAAGTGAGGAGGAGCAAGAAGAGTATATATGCAAGCTCCCGGTTATAACACATTGAACATCCACGCTGAATTTTAGCTGTGAGGTGTTCCTTATTCAAATAAATTCTTTTGTTACCCTTTACTGCCTGGATAATTGTTTTACTGTGTGGTTTATCGGCTAGCCACACAAGTCAAAGAACCTTTACACCCCCATGGCGTTGGCATCACCGGTAAGATATTTTTCAGAGTTTTCCCTGCTCAGTTTATGCCAAATGCACACCTCTAGTCCATATACTTGCTTCCATGTCATCTGGATCAGCAGAATCTATGCTTTCACTAATATCCGTCTAAACAAAGTTCAAACAAATCAGTGTTAATTGCCAAGAGGTTTTAAGACACAGCCCAGGGTCAGAGGTTTCCAGATTTAATAGTCTGAAGGAAGGCACAGGGTTTCAAGTGGCTTACATATAACAGTACAAAGTCAGAAGTCTGCACCAGAATGTTTTTAAAACTGCTGTAAATTCAGTCTCCTATAACTGTTTGTGTTTCTTCACTCACTTTCAGAGTACAGTTACAGGGTTGTGAATTTTCAAATGATATATTATTGGGAATTCACCCTTCTCATCTGGCATCTGTTATACATAATTAATTTAAAAGTATGTCTAATTTTAGATTGTAAGACTAATCTTGAAATACATATTTAGAACACAAAAAACCCTGTTATACTCAGTGACGGTATGATTTGATTGCAATATCAATATGTAGCATGAAACTGACAAAAGTTCTCATTCTAAGGTGTTTGTGCCAGGTTTTCCTGATCCACTGATCACTCTAGCTGTCCTCATTGTAGTAGCGACTTACCAGTTGTAGGATGGCATCTATTTGCAAAGGTTGTATGCATCGTTTGTTGAATGTTAAGATTCAGAAGACAGTCTGGGCTCTTCACAGTGTTTGCTTTTTCACCCTGCAACATGTAGTTTAAAGCTGCAGTCTCTTTACTATGAAGAGATACAGACTGCATGCAGCCACTCCTGGAAACATTCTCATTATTCTCAGCCATTTTTTCCCTCTTGCTGCTCATAGATTTCTCCTTTGTACTGGAGTTCTGCAACACTGTCTTTTGCTTACTTTGCGAAGGGCTACATTTGTAAACGACTCCACTGGGACTCTGCAATTTCTGCAGGATTGGTAAAGGAAGGCTAGCTTTACTTTTATTTAAATTAAATGATGAAAAGTAATCTTCATACGAAGAATCTTGATCTATGCTGGACTCAATAGGAGTGAGCACTGCTTTCAAAAAGTCATCCTGAGACTCTCTTCTGCATAATGCTAAGGTGTTCGGTTTAAAACTTGATCTCCTTTTAGGTCTCTGTTGTTGTCTGGTACCAAAAACACAATCACTTTTCAATGAGGAAAATGTTAGATTAGTTGAAGGGAAATCAGTGTCGTGTTCAGTGCCCATTTCTGAATGTGAGTGGTTGTTGGAACTTTCAGCAGTTTCCAGATGGATCAATTTTTCCGAAGAACCTCTGCAGTCCAACCTCTTTGCCTGAGGAAGATGATCATTCCTGCCATTGTGTTTTTGTGGAGAGGGTATTTCAGATCCAGCACTTTTGCTAAGCAAATCCCTGTCCAAGTTTTTTGGATGAATCAGACTTTTTCGTAAATGTTTGCCACTAGGTTGTTTTGGAGTTATATGGTTGCAGTCATCTGTGAAGAATGGGGAGCTTCCTAAAGCAGCTGTAGAAGCATCAGGAGTACCTGAAACTTCAAATGAAGATTTGGAAGATTCCTTTTTAAGAATCTTGCATTCAGGGTTTCCCCACAGGTTAGTGAAGCTTGAGTTTAAAGGGTCATCGCTCTCTTCTTCTATAAGGTATTAAAAGCAGAAACAGCAATAATATTAACAATGGGTCTAATAAATTAACATAAACTAACAACATACAGTTTTCAATCAGTTTGACACAGTTAAAAGACACTACAATGATTTTTCTACCTAAATATCACTTCTAAGAAAATGCATGTGCACTGTAATGTGGAAACACACACACACATATGGTAAAAGAGGTATTTGTCATGCATAACCATTACCAGCACAGAAGTAATTTAGCCTTGTTTGATATGTATTTAACACCTCTAATTTTTATTGTACTTATTAAAATTGGCACCTTGGTACACCTGAAAACAGAAAGTTGGATTCAGAGCCTCTCTTCTGCCAAGAGAAAAGGTACTTCTATTCCCATAATTGGGGAGGGGAGCATTATTTCCTGACTCCTTTCCTTTCCCACTGAAGCTCACCCATTGTACCAAATGATTCCCCAGACCCTAAGGGAGACAGTTTTTGGAGAGTACAAGGTGTTGTAGCAAGGAAGGAAAGACAGGAAAGAGCCATTCCACAAGTGAAGCTCTACTTACAGTAGTTTGGATCTAACAATCAGGTTACAATGTGTCAGGCACAGTTAAGTATCATTTAAATTAATAGAGCTGACACAGGTAAACACAATTTATTTCAGTGGGACATTGGAATGTGCCTGCATTACTTTCAGGTTGTGAAAGGGAAAGTAACGGCAGTATTGGTTGGCATAAATACAAGGCTTCTCATTTACACATAGGAGACTTGATACCATTATGTCTAAGAATTAAATTGATTGTTCTGTCACAATTATACTTGTTGAGAAGTTGATTCATCTGCTTCCCAGCTACAGATGACTTGAAACAAAAAACAGAAAATATGGAAACACCCAGAGTTATCCTCAGCACCTTTCCCAAGATTTTCTGGTGCAAGAATTGTTCATGTTTAATGTGAATAATTTTGGCTACAGTGTATGCTACAATGTTTGAGAATACACTTTAAAAGAGTTAAGTGATTTCAATGTTAAAAAATTTAACTTGATATCCAAATATGCTGGCATATTGTGACTGTATGAGACTGTTTCTGTCTGTACAGTACACTATCTCTTGTTCACTATAAAATTTGTTGACCCCACCTTTTACACATAGAAGCCAAAATTTGAAGGTTGCTATTGTGGCTGCCTAGCAAACACCCACAATATCCACTGAGCTCTTGGGGGGGGGGGTTAACCCTCCCAATGTATTATTTTAGATTTCAGATTTTTCTCTCTGCAAATGTGGGTGTTCTTTAGGTTTATAGAAAGATCTGTCTTGTATGTTCATGGCTCCAGTCTCTGGATTTAAGTATTCTCAGATTTTGTGACAATAAGAAATAGATCTATTGATGACTGAGAAATCAAGTAATAATGCCTCTTTCCCCCTCTTCTGCTGGATGCAAGCAGAAACAAGTAATTGCTGTTCACAATCCATTGGATTCAATACATTAAACTGACATTCAATACTTTTCTTTTACAAGTTTTATTTCTTTTTTACCTGCTAATACCCAAGTTGAGCTGGTAGAAGCAAGAACTGGTTCTTGTGTTGCTTGAACAGAACTAGAGCCAGATACTTGAGACATCTGTGAAGCTAAAAATAGGATTTTCACTGTAAATAAACTTTTAAGAATGTAAATACTAAATTTTGTCTTGTTTTAAGATCAAATACTGTTATTAACTATTAACTATTAATAGGGATATACATATCTAATAAACAGACATTCATTTGATAAACTTATTAGTGAAGGTGAAACCGTTCCTTTTCCACCAATGGAAAAGTTGGCTTCAACTCAAAATGATCGCTTGATGAAGTTACAGCCAGTTTAAATTAATTTTAGCCAGTGCCCTTGAGAAAGTTTTGCCAAACTTACTCAGGCTGCCATACACAAGTAGAATTCTATACCAAGATGACTGCCTCAAAGTGCTGCAAAAAAATCATATGAGGGTAATAAATTCATTCTCTTATTTCAGATTTATTCCACACAATAGTCTAAAAGCTCAGGGCCATCCAAAAGATAAAAATATGATATATCTGAATAAAACAGAAGATGACTGCCCAGATATAAACTTCTTACACTGTGGTCAGATACCCAGGTGGAACGAAGAGGATGCCAATAGTTGGAAGGGCCCTTATAGGCCCAACCCCATCTAGCCAAACTCCTTGCTCAACCCTCCCCCCCTTTTAATTAACTCTTTTTTTGGATCAACCAAGAAACTCAACTATGGACAAACCCACACTCCAAAATATACTTAAACTGCAGCTTTACAGACTCAGCTCAAATAAGTTTAGAATATGAGCAAACTGATCAAGAAAGTAATATATTCAAATCAAGTAAAATTATGGCATTTCTATAGAGATTATGGAATCTGTGATGATATCTAGAACCATATAATATATACTGACAGTCTCTTAAGAACTTGGAACTTGGAAAATTTCTGCATAATAAACCAGATAACATAGTTCTAGGAAGCCTGAAAACAATAATGAGAAAACATCAACAATAAGAAGCGAAATAATTCCTGAGTGTTTACAAGTATCATCAACATACCAGTAAGGGAAAGATTTTCTCTTTTCTCCTTCATGTCCTTTATTCTTCTTTCCATTGCACTGCACTCATACTTAATTTTCCTTGCTGGGCTGTATAATAGTGAACCATCATCTTCAAATAGTAAAACTGGTATATCCATGTCTACAAATGTTAGATTTAGAAAGTTATTAAGAGAATTCTATACTTCAGTAGCAGGCAACTACTACCCTGGCGATCAATGGGGTGACAGATGTCGCAGCCAGATCGCCCTCACATCCAAGGCAACTACTAGAGGAAAAAACAGTATTTTGAAGTCCTTTATATAAAAATGTCCCTGCCATATCTCTGGGTAAAGTCCATACTCAATGACAAACTGTGGTTTGACAATACAGGAATTAACCCTTAAAACAGTAACATGCAGCCTCCTTTTCATCTTCCTCTCATGTGTGACTCAGAAATTAATCATTTGGACGGAGAGTGCTTTCCGCAAGCTGGATGAGTTGTACGGCACCTGGCGCAAGCCAGCCACCCTGAAGAGCAACTACAATCTGCCAATGCACAAAATGACCAATACAGATCTTGGAAGAATCCTGAAAAGCCCTGAGATCCAGAGGGCCCTGCGTGCACCAAAGAAAAAGATTCACCGCAGAGTTCTGAAGAAGAATCCACTGAAGAATTTGAGAGTTATGATTAAGCTGAACCCGTATGCCAAGACCATGAGGTGCAACACCATTCTGCGCCATGCTCGGAATCACAAGCTGAGAGAAGAAAAAGCAGCGAAGGGGAGAGAGAAGGTAGCGGCTGCCGCTGCTGCCACCGCCGCTGCAAGAGCAAAGAAAGCTGCAGAACCTAAAAAAACTAAAGAAGCCAAGAAAGCCGCAGCATAAGCGTGGCTTTGTGTGCTGTAAAGGGCTGTACTGTGGATTACAGTGAATAAAAAACAAATCTGTCCAAAAGAAATTAATCACTTCTGCAGAAAATCAAATCACAGTGTTTTCCCTCCAAAACAGGGTTTCACACCAGTCAATCCTGCTATGAAGAGAACAAATCATAGTTAGAGGTTTTGACACAACAACGAACGATGGCTTGCTGTGAAAGCTGAAGTGATTCTTTTCTCAGCTTTGGATAAGAAAATAGGGAGAGGAAGGGGGCAAGACCAGTGACGGGCTCATTCCTGTAATTATAAACTATAAACCGTTGTTTATATATTTAAATAAACCATTGTTTGTCATTACATTGTAACTGTGCAACTGACTTTAAACTAAACTTTCACAAACTTTTAAAATATACTTAAATATTACAAATGTAATTTTCATTCTACAAACCTTGAACACAGATATTTTATGATTTTTGCTTCATTTGAAAGGTTGTGTCTTGTGCTAGAATGCTTTAAGCTGTTAAAAAGTCAGTACTAGTGTGATGAAACGGGGACCCACCCTCAGCCCTGGGAGACTGAATAGCCATTCTGTGGTTCGCAAGCCCGTTTTCGTCTGCCCACCCTGCCTCGTGGAGCTATTTCCTTCCTCTGTCACTGCCACCACTCACTGAATGGACGCCGCCTTCTTAAAAGGACAGTGAGACCCCTCTGGCTGATTTCCCAACCCGGGAAAGTGGCTCTCAATCTTTGGGCGCCCCCTGGAGAGTTGGCAACCCCTCTGATTTGGGCCCGTTTGAGTTCCCTGGTCTCCCTTTGCCTCTGGTAACGTGCTGAGCAGGGAGGACTATGTGGTCAAGGCACTAGATTTATTTTAACTATATACAAGATTTATTTTAGCTATATACAAGTTAGGCACCAAACATAAACACAGGAACATCAACTCAACCTGGGCAGAAAATAAACAGAAGTAAACTGCAATTCCTCTGTCCCCTACACACACCCTCTCTACCTCTATAATGGGTGGCTGCAGGCCAGGATTTGCTTTCCCCCTCCTAGTTGTTGGAGAGAAACTAACCCTCCTGGCTGTCCACCACGATTTATAGTGGCCTGGACTGGCCACGGAGTGTTGGTAGCAGGAGTCCCACCTGTACGCACCCCTTGAAGCTGCTGTTCAAGCTCAGGCGAAGGCCAAGACTAGGCTGAGACTAAAAGCCTCCCTGGAGGGCCAAAGCCTTTATCTGGCAGGCTCTGCCCCCGGGGTGGGTCCATACTTTCCCTCACTTTCCCTAAAGCTGCTGGGAAATGTAGGCAGGGAGGTATGGCAGCCCCATTGTTCCCTATGGAGTACCTCTCCCCTCCAGAGGACTACCAGACTGGCAGCCATTTTAAGGTACTGCTGCCTCTGCCTGGCAGCCATTTTGTTACAACTGGTCATGTCAGTTGACCAAATGAAAGATAAGATATGGAACTGATCAACCCGATCTTAAGATGGTCACTGTTTCCCTGACTGTGAAGAACAAACGGAAACCAGCTTGTTCTGGATGACTCTGGTCAGGCCTGATTCAGATATAAGCATCCACTGAAGAAACCTTAGGTATATAGTTATCTTTCCTACACCAGATCATTTAACTCCTAGCCAGAGGTACATCTCAGTAATGCTACAGGATGGTTCCAGGTATAGTACACAAGTAAATGTTATTAGAGAATCTCTGCTTGCACTCTATTTATTTTATTGGATTTATATCCCACCCTCCCCGCGGACAGGCTCAGCGCAGCTCACAGTTAACAGCACCATGTGCCAAGATAAAACAATTAAAAACAAGATAAAACCGTCCTACCCCATATTTTCTGTTGTAGTTTTGCAGTCTTTAAAAAAAACCAATAAAAAACCCCCCCCGGGGGGGGGGGGGGGTACAAAAAAAAAAGAAATTTAAAACTACACCACACCTAACTACACAAAATAAGAGAGAGAGCATCTGTACTGATGAGAAAAACTTCCTGTTATTTCAAGAAAATATCTGTGAGTCAAACTACCTTCTTTAATAAGTAATATGTCACTCTAATATCTTCTTTCCAGTAACTGCTCTGGGGGAAAGTGATCATTGAAAGCAGGATTGCTGGAATTTCAGGAGCAAAAGATTCTCTTTACTCCTTTTCCTGATCTGCCAACAAATCCATGAGTGTGAGGAAAGGATTGGAAGAAATAATATAATGTCCATTTCCCTCTCTTTCCC
>NW_015168068.1:537298-582192 GCF_001447785.1 Gekko japonicus
TTTCCCTCATCCTACACTTTATCCTGTTCATGTCCTATGAATTTAAGTATGATCTACACTTGCTGATATTATTTTCAAACTACAGTTGAAAGAACTTTGAGATGACCCCCAATTTTCACCAGTATTTCTTTTCCGTGTAATTGTTCAAATAGTGTGAACACATCTGTTATTTTATTTATTTTAAAATATTTATATCCTGCCTTTCCACCCCGTTAGGCACTCAAGGCAAAGGACAGTTAAAGACATTCAAATCAATTTTAAGAACAATAGGTATATGTAAACTAGCAATTAAAACAAAAAGGTAGGAAGGACAATAAGGGATAACCAAGTGAAACAAAAATCCTTCACTCACTGGTGGCAAACTGTGATAGAAGGAGACAGATGGATCTACCTGGGAAGGGAATTTTAGAACTTTGGTGACATGACTAAGAAGGCCCTTTCTCTAGCTGCCACCATGACAGGGCACCTGAAGCAGGGCCTCCATAGACGACCGTAATGGTCAAATAGCTTCATGAGGAAACATCTGGTCCTTGAGATCGTATACTTGCCTATTGCTGCTTTCTGTACATCCAAATCTTTAGCCATAGACTTCAGCTTTCTTTGTAATCTCCAATCATTTTCTGGAGTTTTTTCAACAAAGTCTCTAGGTTGCATGCATTTATGCTTCAAAACAAAGAGGATATGAATTAATATTCCTAAAAAAATTCAAGCAGAAATACTAGTTTAATATGTCAAATGAGATAATACTACAAATATTGCCACTCAGATGTACTTATCCTCCAAATTCTTGAAAAGCTTATGAAACCAATCATGAGTTTCCAATTCTGCATAATTCAGATCTTACTGTATCTTCTGCAACAGGACTTGAGAAAACCTGGGGCACTAGTCTGTAGCACTTAATGTTTTTAACAAACAAACCCTTCACATCTTGTGCTGCTCTAATTGCACTAAAAATACAGGAAAGATCTGATTACAAAGTGGACCTCTCCACTGGCTTTTTGTACGATCTGACTCTTAGGAAATGCTGACTAGTTAATGTTCCAAGGTATTTGTGTGTGTGGACATCCTTCATCAATCCTGAATACCTTTTTATTTTGAATTCCAAATAAGATTCCTTAACAATAAACCTACGTTTTTCTTTTCTTAGCACCCTAGGAATGCTGTAGTAATTCACCAAGTTTGATTTCCACCATACTGTTGTTCCACTGGTGCAGCAACTAACCCAAACTTTTATTCTCTGGCAAGTATACTTAAAGTTGATGATGGAATGTGCAAGACCTTGCAAAAACAAAGCAGCAACTAGGGGGGAAAAACTAATTAAAAGCCCATTAGAATGCAGATTTACTTATGCTTACGTCCCACTTTTTTTCTAAAAACTTCACCTTCATAGAAATATTAAATACAAATTGGTGAAAGTAGGCCAATGAAGTGGCTTGTTGTAGACTGAAGGATGGGTAGCAGTTAGGCCAGGAAAACCAGCAGAAAGGGCCTCCTTTAAGTCTGCTAAACTGCATAATAGCTGGTAGATTAAAGACTCCAAGAACGGAAGGTCCGGCTGACAGCCAGGCCATCTAGGCTGGTGGCAGGGATCATGGTCTTTATTCAGCTGCTAAGATGAATTTAACTCTCACAGATATTGATGAGATACACTTTCTGAGAAGCATTCTTATTCAGAACATGTTATGTGTTGACCAGCTGCTATAATGCACAGCTACTTGGGGGGAGGGCAGGAGGGGGGGGTAATCAACAAGTCACATGTGTAGAAATTTTCCAGAAACAGTAACAATGCCAAATACTCCACAGAAATAAAAACACAGGTTTCACACATCTTTATGCCTACTTATGCTTAAATATGGTGCTTTTCAAAGTCTGAGTCCAGTGGCACCTTTTAGACCAACAATGTATCTGAGGAAGTGTGCATGCACACAAAAGCTTATACCCAGAATTAAACTTTGTTGGCTTTAAAGGTGCCACTGGACTCAAAAACTTTGTTCTATTGCTTCAGACCAACATGGCTACCCACCTGAATCTATCTTCAATGGTTCTATACAATAGAGATGGTGGTTGTCATCAAAAATTGTCTGGTAGGCAGGAAAAAAATACATGAAGTTCTGATAATTTAATTTTTTTAAATTAACATCAGGAAATCATTTGAAACAGCAAGTCAAATGTGTTCTTGACCTCCGAGCTTCCTACCAAAATACTGGGACTTGGAGACTGACCTCCAAGCAATTTCCAGCATTCACAAAACTGATGCAATTTACAATGGAAGGAACCAACTTTGATTAAAATTATATATATACACCTTTCTAATTTGCTGAGGTAAACCTTCATTAGTATTTCTTGCAGGATACAGCGATTCATCAACATATGCTCCAACTTCTCGGCACCTGAGCAAAGGAAATAAAATGATTTTGCAAACTTCATTCATAAATCTGACAGTAAAACCACAGTACAGTATGGTGCTAAACAGTTTTGCACTTTAATAATTAAATTTGTGAGTCCATTTTGACAGGCTAGCCAGCTATGTGAAATTTAGTTCTCATCTATTCCTTTTACCACATCCAAAAACCCTAAGAGGACAACCTAGATATGCTAAAGATAAACCTCAGGGGTTTGATGCAGAACAATCGGCATTTGATACACTTTTATCTGAAACAAATGATAAATTAATTAAGAAATTGTATGTGTATTTGTTACAGATAAGATGGATGAGGTATATAAAGAAAGTATGATAAATTGGGCCAACATTTTTGGCTATAATATTGATCTTGATCATTGGTTGCAAACATGGAAAACAAATGTTAAAATAACAAAATCAGTTTCTTTTAAAGAGGATCTATATAAAATGTTTTATAGGTGGCATATAACACCAGAGAAATTAGCCAGAGTGTACCCTGGAATGTCTGACAAATGTTGGAAATGTAAGATATGGGTGGGAAGCTTCTTTATATCTTACATATCTTACAGAGAGCCAGTTTGGTGTAGTGGTTAAGTGCGTGGACTCTAATCTGGGAGGCATTGGGTTTGATTCCCCACTCCTCCACTTGCACCTAGCTGAATGACCTTGGGCAAGCCATAGTTCTGATAAGAGCTGTTCTAGAAAAAAAGCAGTTTCTGTCAGAGCTCTCTCAGCCCCATCTACCTCACAGGGTGTCTGTTGTGGGGAGGGGAAGGGAAAGGAATTTGTAAGCCGCTCTGAGACACCTTTGGGTAGTGAAGGGTGGGGTATAAATCCAATCTCCTCTTCTTCTTCTTTCATGTTTGGTGGAAGTGTAAAGAGGTGATGTTATACTGGTGAAGGGTGCGTGAAATGTTACAAAAAATATGTTTGATATCACTACCATTTAAACCTGAAATGTTTTTACTTAATATTATGCCTGATGTAAAAGATAAGTTAAGCACTTAATTATACATATAGTTACGGCAGCAAGAATTCTTTACGCTAAGTATTGGAAGAAATCAGAGATACCAATGGAAAATGAACTTTTGACAGAAAAAATTGAAACAGCCAAAATGGATATATTGTCAGACCTGTTAAAAGACCGAAGTAAACAAAAAGTGAGAGACAATTGGATACCATTTTATGACTGAGTGGAAAGAAACTCTGAAGACCACGAACAATAAATATAACTATCATTAACTTGGAGAAACTCTAATTTGAATGGCATAGAGCCTTTTTTCAGGAATCATTATAGAAGATTTTAGCGTTCTGATTAAGCATTACTAGCTTTAGTAAATATTTAAAAGAAAGAGATCTGGAAACAAAGAATTAAGACAGAAAATTTATAACAGCTTTTATATAAACTTGATGGAATTTTCCTTCATGTCTTATCCCATCCCTTGTACCCTTCCTGTCCTATAATATGTTAAAACCAAATAAAATGTATATATGAAAAAACCCAAAAACCCTAAGAGGCATAGCTAGTCAGAAAACCCATGGGGGTCATCAAATAAACCACTCACTTGCTTGTAAAAGTGACACTAAAAGTTACAATTTCTATTTATAAACATTTCAATGAAGATAGAGCACAAAACTGTAAAACAGCTAATAATTTCGATACTAGATAGGAAGGGAACAGAGAATCATAAAGGGCAGGAATCACATTCTTTAGTTTTACTGGCAGCCGGACCAAGACAAAGCCTTTCTGGCATGACTTAAATGTATTACATTCTGAGAAATGAAGGCTTTCTAGTCTCTTTTTCTGAAATGGCATATGAACTGGCACTCAAGGCAAAAATCTGACATTTTTCTGGTTCATTTTCTCAATCCTGAAAACTCAAAACAGAGATTCATCCAACTGCCTACAGCAACCTCTTGCTAAAACGGATGGCTGTAGTTTACCTAGAAGCATGCCAATCCTCTAAGTCAGGGGGGGTTGGAACTCACTTGTTATGAGGGCTGGATCTGACATAAATGAGACCTTGTTGGGCTGGACCATGTGTGTCATAAAATGTAATGCCAGGAAGCAGAGATATAAACTTTATAAAGGACACAAACGCAAAGGGTTTTCTTAAAATAAAAATATGCTTAAAACATTAGCACTCTTACAATATTTTATTTAACAGTGTCTGATAACTGACACCTCTTGCTCTGAATTATTGCATCAAAATGTCTGTGCTGTTGCAATCTTGAGTATGCTGTTCAGGTGTGTATCTGTAAGCTGCAAACCTATGATTATGCAGCAGAAGCAGAACTGGAAGAAGAAGCAGAAGACAGCCAGTTCCACTGCGGTCCTGATAGATGCCCTCCAGGGGCCTGATCCAGCCCTCCTCTAAGTCATGGCCTGATCTGGTCAAATGAAGCAGGACAAATTTAAAAAGCTGAATTCTGCTGCAAGCCAAAGTGGACAACACAATATAGCTGAAATAAAATATATAAAAAACAAGAGAACACCTTTTCCTACTTCAATTCCTTCAGTGTACATATTTCATAAATAAAATAGTCTGTACAAGTATTTTGTAAAAACACATCTGACTAGCATACCTTCAGCCCAAGTCTATGTCTATAAACAGGAGATAATCTTATAGATATGTTTAAACTGACTCCTGAGTGAAGAAAAGTATTGAGAGTTCAAATGTAACACTGGGGTACATGGCAGACAGGCAGGGTTTCCTCATATAGGGTGGGAAATCCTCCAGAAAGTTTTCCAGTGCTGTATTTTTCCACAGAAATTTTTCTGCACACATAGTTTGTTCATCTGTAGTTGTCAGGGCTGTTATGCAGCAAATCAATCATGTTAGATGGGCTCAGTGTGAAACATGAAGCGTGGACAAACCTCAGTGCTTGTACATGGCTAAACTTCTACAAGACATATTTGCTTTCTTTTGCTAACATTCTTTCAGTTTTGCTGTCATTATTTATTTAAATTTGAACTGGAAAACCCATTTAAAATCATTCACTCATTTCAACAGAGCAGTTAACACGAAAAAAATTCATTACATGTAAAAAGTTAAAAAGCACCACCTTACAAATTTTTGATATAGAGCTAGACTAAGAAACCATGAGATTGCAGCAAGAAATTAATATAGTTCAGCAGTGTGATTCTACTGACACCTAGTGATCCTATAGGTCACAGGAGTATACATACCTCAGACATTGGATACATTTTATTAATCCAGTTAAAATGAACAGTGATGAGATGACATTGCTAGTCAGAGTTTTTGTGTCCTTTTTTTTTTGCCCCCCCCCCGGAGGGGATTTTTTATTGCATTTTTTAATAGACTACAAACTACAATGAAAAATTGGGAAGGGGTAACTACATCTAGGGAGAAAGGAAAGAAAACCACAGCTAACTAAAACCCCAAGTATAGGAGATTATAACAATAGCTTATATAAATGTTACTCTTAAATCACTAGTATTACATATTTTCACCATTTAAGAGAGCCCCCAGAGCATCCCATAATAAAACTAAAATTTTAAGGCACAATTCAGAGTCCTTCAGCCTTCATTTTGTCTTATCTTTTCTAATCCTCAATTTATATGTACGTTTAGGGGCAGCTGCCCCCTTATCGGAAAGAGAGTCCTCATCGAAAGACATTGAGTCCAATTCACCACTAGATTTGCTGTGATCTTCTTCCTTCTCGACCTCGGCTGTCTCTCCCAGCTGCACTCTCAGGAACTCATGTGCTTTGGAAACAGAGACAATCTTTTCTTTTTTATCCTGTAGTTTGAAAAGGACGCATTCTGGAATTAACCATCTGTAGACAATGAAATGAAAAAGTCTTTATATTTCTTCCTCTTTTGCCTTATTTCAAATGGAATGTCTTTTAAAATCCTGATGGTATTGTCCCCGATTTTCAAGGGTGTTCCTGTAGTTGCTTTCGGGATAGAATCCCTCACATGCCTTTTCGAGAATCTGACCACTATTTCCCCAGGTAGATTATTCTTCTTAATGTACAAGGAATAGGACCTGTAGACCACATCCATTTAGCTTGCAAGATACTTCCCTTTCAAATCTGTAACTGGGGCTAATGCTTCACTCAGGAGTTGCTTTAGATTCTCGCCTTTTAATTCTGGGACCCCTTGAAACTGTAGACCAAATATGCTTTCTCCATTTGCAACTGTAAAAGTTGTGATTTCTCCGAAGCTTGTTTCTTTTCCAGCTTTTGCACCTTTTTCTTGACTTTTTTAGTGTTAGCGTCCATTTCCTTCACCTTCTCAGCCGTTTGCTCAGTTATTTTTAAAGTCTCAGTCAGTTGGAGCTGCTGAGTTGCAAGATTCTGGTTTAGAGTTGTCAGCTTTTGTTTGATGGTAGTCATCTGGTCCAGCAGAGGGCGCAAGGAATCTGCCAACATTTTGGAGAACTCAGTGACCTCTTCCAGTCGAGGGCTCATGTTCCCCGCTGGTTTCACTTTTACTGGTTTGTCTTTCTCTGCCCTCTTCCCCGCCATCTTTATGGATTGTTTACTTTTATGAAAACTTGCTAAAGTCTCTGAAATACGCCCATACGCTTATCCGTGCTCTGGTAAGTCTCTCAAAACAGATTTCAACGCTTTTTCTTCCACTCCCCCCTTAGTATTTCGTTGGAAGGGGCCCCTCCCCCGCTCGCTTTTCTCACCGTTCCCAGGGGGTAACTTTCTTTTTAAATTCTTGTATTCGCTTTAACCCGACTCACTGTTCATTGTTGGTCATACGACCTCACTCGGCACACGTTCAAAACACTCGATCTCCGACGCTTGTGCCGGTCAGTGGCTCTAGATCCATACAGACACTCAGCTGCTGGACCGTCGGGGCGGAGGAGCTCCTCAATTCCCCAGCATCATGCTGGTGAAGAGGTCACCCCTTAAAAGCCCCATGGCTAGGAGACTTTTGCCAAGGCTCTGGGGGGTAGCAACCCATTTCCCCCCCCCTCCACTGGTGCACAGATCACATCCCAAGGAGGTCCCAGGAGATGCATCTGCCAGCGTGTCGCCATAAACCAGATAAGTTTTTGTGTCCTTAAAAATACACAATATTAATACAGTAAGTATTTGTAACCGGAACAGCTACTTTGAATTAATATTACAAGTCAGGTATCTTTTATCTTCTTTTTGCTAAAATGTAAGGATCCGATAAGCTACTAATGACTAAATGGGATTCTCTGTGGAATTCTTTATTAATGCCACAGCCAATCGGAAAACTGAAATAGGGCCATGATCCAGCAAATCCCTTCAATATTTTTCCATCTGGCTTCACGACCAATCATAGAATCACAGAGTTGGAAGGGGCCATACAGGCCACCTTGTCCAACCCCCTGCTCAATGCAGGATAAGCCTAGAGCATCCCTGACAACTGTTTGTCCAGCCGCTGCTTAAAGACTGCCAGTGAGGGGGAGCTCACCACCTCCCTGTAAAAAAGTTTCCTAATATCCAGCCGGTACCTTTCCGTCCTTAATTTAAACCCATTATTGCGAGTCCTATTCTCTGCTGCCAACAGGAACTCCCTTCCCTCCTCTAAATGATAGCCTTTCAAATACTTCAAGAGCGCAATCATGTTCCCACTCAACCTCCTCTTCTCCAGACTAAACATTCCCAAGTCCCTCAACCTTTCTTCATAGGGCCTGGTCTCCAATCAGCAGTACTAGTCTTAGATGATCTCCAAGTACAACTGGATAAAAGAACTCCCACGTGCAGCAAGGCTTAAGAAATCTCCGAGGTGGTGATTGGAATCGGGGCGCATGCGCGGGTACAGCGCGACGACAGGCGGATTTTCGGAATGCTCCGAAGCCGCCCAATCCCTTTTGTTTCTTCGGGAGCCCCACGGTTCAGAGGGGCTCTCACCGGACCTCCCAGAGAGAGGACCCAGTGGCAGGGGGATTGTCTCGGTCCCTCCCCCCTTGGGCAATGCAGGGTGTGTGTGTCCGGTTACTGCTCCAAAGCAGGAACGATCAGAGGTGTGGAACATAACTGCCATGTTTCCACCTAGTCACGACCATCCATCCTTTTAATTTTTGTTTGGAATTGAATATATGGTAACACAGAAGGGAAAGCCAAGGAACAAACTTGTGAGTACACATACTTCAAACTTTGAAATAAAGAAGATTGGTAGCAATATCACCTTAAATCTATTTGCTCAAAAAGGAGAGGTTTAGTGGCCAGAGGAGGTTTGGGAGTGTTTTGAACGTTTTCCGGAGTGTATGCAACCTTGGAGAACTTCTTCTTGTTCCTCTTCTCCCTTGGCAAGGACTTATTATGGAAAACGGTCTGGAAAAAAATGTAAGTGTCTTGAATGACTATAAGAAACTGAATGAATTGAACTGAACGGTGTAATTAAAATGGTGTCGGTAATACAAGAGGAGGAGGAAATGGATGAGAATAGGCTTGTGGGAGATCTGTCTGTGGAACAATTTCTGGGGATTTTAAGGGAGCAAATTCAAAAAGGTTTTGAAAAAGCGTGTGTAAATTTGCTAGAAACACATAACCCTCAATTGGAAATAAAGGAAGATCAAATAAAAGAGTGCAGTGAGCTCCAACTTACGATAAATGAAAAAGAAGCTTGTCTAAAGTCAATGGAAACAATAGTCCTCAATTACAAATAATGAAAGAGGAAAACTTGGGACAGTATACTCAGAGGGGCGTGGAGGATATGGGATGTTACCAAACAAAAGAGTGCTCTGAATTTCACTTTATACCAATTAAAGTAAAAGAAAAGAAACCAACAAAGCCCTTTTATTTAAAATCAGAGACACCAAAAAAGAATGTCCAAGGATCTTTCTTTACAGGACAAAGAAAACCGGAAAGAGAGAAAAACGTCATCTTGGGAAATTGAAAATAGACAACAAAAATTTGGAGTTAGAATGGCTGAAAGTTAGAAGGAGACTAGGAAAAAATTTCCACACACTCAAAGAAAAGAGACAAAAGAGACCTTTTGTTACTTCAAAAGGATAGATTACAAATTCATAGGAGAAAGATTAAAATATATGAACCATGTGAAATGTTTGTTGTTGCTGATATATGCCTAACTGGAAAAATTGGATCTTTAACTGCTTGTGATTATGGAATACTAAACAAATAGAGTAAGTTAATGATAAGCTATGTTTTGTATTGGTTGATATAAATGCTTGATTGTTAGGGCAGGTTAGGTAAAGGTTCCCTTGCTCGAAAGCCAGTCAAGTCCGACTCTAGGGTTGTGGTGCTCATCTCCGTTTCAAAGCTGAAAAGCCAGTGCTGTCCGAAGACGTTTCTGTGGTCATGTGGCCGGCACGACTAAACACCAAGGCGCACGGAACGCTGCTACCTTCCCACCGAAGTGATACCTATTTATCTACTTGCAATTTCTTGCTTTCGAACTGCTAGGTTGGCAGGAGCTGGAACTAGAGACAGGAGCTAACTCCGTCATGCGGCAACTCGGGTCTTGAACTGCTGAACTACTGTCCTTCCACAGCCTGCAGTTCAGCATCTTAACCACTTGAGCCACTGCAGCTCCATCTAGGGCAAGTTAGTGATATGTTAAAAAGGTTTAGGTAGTGAGAGTTGGTGATAAATCAAAACTTTTAAGGTGGTGTATGTGTGAAACTGTATGTAAATAGAGTATATTAATTATAAGTTACATTTGGTGTCAGTTGTCTAGCTAGAAATGCTAGAATCTTTGATAAAATGGGATAGAGAGGGTAAGTTATTGTTAAGTTAAAGATGTTAAGAAAGAGATAGTTGGTGATAAGCTAAAATTTTAAGGTGGGGTAATAGAATAGGGGTGGAAGAGTATTTATCTTTATTTTCCTGTTATAATGGCATAGTGAAGGTTAGAGAAAAGTTGGAAATTCTTAAGGCTAATTGGTTATTGTTTGAACATCTCGTTGTTGAAATTTATAACTAGAAGAAAAACAATAATAGTGAAAATATTAAATGGTTAAGAACTAAGTAAGGGTCTAAGCAGTTAAGAGGAACTTGCCTTGGGAGAATGAAGTAGTACCAGGATCCCTAAAATTTTAATGGGTGATGCTAGTATATATATCAAAAAAGTATGCTCAATTTTGAAAGGGCTGATTTATTGAAAGCTGGAAAGTAAACAGCTTTTCTATCTTCTATTCTCAATTGTGCTATGTAGGTATCGTGGAATGTAACTTTGACTTTTGATGTACAAATTAACTTATGAGAGTAAAAATGTCAAAAAAAATTGTGATTAATTCTTGTAAAAAAAAGCAATATTAATAGAAGTGTGTACTCAAATGTGAAATATTTTAAATACTGCGGTATAGGAGTTAGTAGGTATTATGAACCTGTTTGTCTTTTTTTCCCTTACTTGGCTTGACTGTGTTATGATGCTAAATTTAACTTTAAGTCATGTCTGTTCTTGTTTGTGTCAGTGTTTATATGTATGTCTTATTATGCTTGAAAACCCAATTAAAAATAATCTTTGATTGATTCTGTATAAATTGGAGTCCTCTTGGGCAGTTCAGCACTGACTTTTGGGATTCAGTGAGACTTTTTTTCTCTCCTGAAGGCCACTGGTCAATCCAGGAGCTCCTGTGCACATGCTTTGTAGGAGAAATCTTTGCCAGTTTATTTGCTTGCTTATTATTTCTTTAGGAAATAAGACCTGTATTGTTTAAAATTCCAGCGAAGCGTCTAGCTGGTGTCTTGCCTGGAGAGCGCTGATACATGATAGAAGTTTTTCTTTCAAACAACCTTGTAATGGTCTTTAACTAGCCCTAAAAGGTTTTACTCATCCATTCTGCCTTTGGTACGGGGCATCACCTAGGCAGGATGAACCGAGGGTGGGTCGGTCACACACAGGCACATACACATGTAGGACCATTTTCCCATGACAAATTTGGTGCCGAAACCTTGGACCCTTCCGTGGCCCCAGCTACCGTCAGAGTGGTTAAGTATAAACCTCTTTATCCTGTTTTTCTGAAGACAGAATTCCCAAAGGGAGCCTAGTGAGACGCTTTCGGAAGAGGCTAAGGGTGCTGTAGTTTCCCAGTGGTGACCTCAGCTGGCCTGAACACTAGCTGGAAGGAGAGGCTTTAAGAAGCCCTTAAGTCCTCTGCACAACACTTTGAGAAAACCTTTTTCCCCACGTTTTGCAGACGAGCCAATATCTCACTGCCCCATTGCATTGTTGCACTGGAGTCAGTCTCCAGCAGCAAGGCACGGGTTTGGGTACTCGGAATCCCGCTTTGTTTTTCCTTTCTCATTTCCTTTCTCATAGTGTAAGTTAAGAAGGTGGGATAAGTGTGTGTCATTGATATTTTGTGTATGAGTACTACTTTTGGGGAGTGTAGAATTTTATTTGCTCAAACCATTTCTGGGGTAGCTGTCCAAGAGATTGGAAAACTCTTGGCCCGCTTCGAAGGAGAGTTGTTTTATAAAACTCTCTAGAAGCTGAAGACTCGGCTGCCATTGCAGTTTCCACCATCACTACATTCAACACAGTATAGATGGGACAAAACTAGAGTGATATAGTGCCTATGACCTAATCCAGTCAACATTCTGTACCCACTGCAGCTTTCAGACAGCCCCATGTACAGCACATTGCAGTACCCTAATCTAGATGTTACCAGGGCATGCGCCACAGTGGCAAGATGTTTCCCACCCAGGAAAGGCCAAAGAGGGCTCAGCAGCAGAAGGAGGCCTGAGTCCAACAGCACCCCCAAGCTGCAAATCTATTCACTGTAGCAAAAGGGGGGGGGGAATGCAATTTCTCATTTTCAATTGACTTAAATGATTGTTGGCTTATTTTCTGTACACATATGGCTTTAGTAGTTTACCTTCCAACCTTGGAGAGCTTCCAGAATATGGACAGGAAAAATGGACATGATTCTTTAGGGGGAGAGAAACACCATTCAGAACAGGGTCAATCTTTCCCCCATTATAGTAGCACTTACATCTTCTCAAGATTACATTTCCGTTTGTTCGCCCTCATCCATCCCAAAACTGCATCCAGGCACACATTCACAATTTCCACAGCCTCCCTGGGGTCTGCTGGGATTTTGATATTACTTGACATTTTTCTTTCAATATGTTCTCTTTTTGGCAACCTTCTAGAACATATCAGTACTTACTTTTCTACCCAAAGTACAGATACTAGCTTAATTCCAGCCTTCTGTGCTCTATTCCATGTAGACCAGTGTCCGTCTTTAAAGATTACATGAGTCACTTGTTTGCTGAAAGTCTTAGACACCTAAAATTAGAAATATATTTTAGAACTTAACTAGGAACCATTTAACTATATTGAAAAGTGAGAAAACCGTTCCTAAATAAGAAAGAAGTTTGTAATTTTTCAGCTTCACGTTTCATCTCACTTATGTCTTTATATACGTGGACTGTATTTTTTGCTGCTAAGGTCATTAGGCCCAATACAAAGCACATGTCAGATCATCTTGACATACAGCCACCAGAGGCCATTTGTGATAGACTGTTGCTCCATAAATGGAACAGATCTTTGGACCACACAGCAGCAGTGGAATGAAATGGACGAACACCATTATTTGCCAGAATGATATACAATCAATATCTTTTTTTGCCTATTAGTAATAAATCTAAGAGGTTATATATACTTACATTGCAATACTGATCCTAGAAAAACTCTTGAATACAAAAAACAAACCTATTACAAATCAAGTTGCGGTTTCATGTAAACAATAATTCTGCTTCCTTTAAAAAGACTTACTTTTGCTCCCATATCAAGAAGTTTTTGGGTAAAAGCTTCTGAGTAGTTTTCCGTTCTACTGGATGACCATACATCAACATATGCTACAACACCTAGTGAAGGAAAAGGGGGAAAGCTAAGCAACAGAGACATATTTCCCCATAGATTGCCATTTTTAGGTGGAAGCCCTCAAGACTACAGAAGAATGCACGTGGTTAGACCTAAGGTGGGTCACAAGTCAAACAGATCTATTATTTCCCGTTTAAAAATAAGATTATTTTTAATATCTTAACTTCATGTCAGCCAACTATTCCAGGGTTGTATTTGGTTCTTACACTTACAAACTCTGGATAGGACTTATTTATGTTATGAAGTTACTGCTAGCATAACCATGATCATGTTGGGATAAGTGAGCAAAACTTCTCAATGTAGGAAAGTATTATATGTGAAGGTCCTTAGCTACTGTACCAAGTGCTTTGTAATACCTCCTTCCCATGCCACATGCTACTGCTTCTTTTTTGAAAGCATGATTTTCTGCACCATCACCACTTGATTTTCTAGTTTTCTATCTGCAAGCCCCCCCCGTCCGCAATGTGAGAAGCGTCACAACACGTGATTACCCATCTCATTCTCTTGCATATGTAAATCAGGCCTGATACGATACTTCCCCCAGCTCCAACTGACTTTGGCTGTAATCCTAAATACACTTACCTGGAAGTAAACCACACTAAATAACGTGGGAGTTACTTTTGAGTAAAAATGCATAAAACTGCATTGTTAGAAATTCAAGCTGCAATCCTATGCACTTACTTGTGAGTAAACTCAACTGAGTAAGTTGTTAGTTTTGAGTAGGCATGCTGCCAATCCTGATGAACACTCTTAAAGCAGCCCTATGCGCAGAGTCCCGTTGACCTTAATAGGATTTACTTTCAAATACTCACAAACAGAACTTGGAAGCCAGGACCACTCTAATTCCCTCCGCCCCACCCCTTTCGGTTTCTGGCAAAGTCCGGTCCTGAGCTGGGTTCAGTACCTGTTAGAGCGAGCTTGGCAAAAGGCTGCCCGTCGCCGTTCTCCATAGCAACCGAACACCGTTAACCGCGAGTCAAAACCCGCCACCGTTTGAAACGACTTCCTGTTACAGGAATGCACAAGCCTTCTAACTCGTGCGAGCGACCTCTGCTTCACGCCCGCCCCTTCCGTTGTCCGCTCTCTCCCAAGGAGAACCATAGAGAAGGGCTGTTGACCGACTGATAAAAGAAGACGAGTCGCGGCTCTGAAAGCGAGACGGCTGTGCGGTTGGAGGAAATTTGCCTGGTACTAAATGAACTCCAACCCGAGGCAGGCTGGGACCTGCCTCTCAAGGATTGAAATTACGTAGGTAGAGGTAAAAGAAGCACCGCATAGCGGTGAAAATGAAAAGCTCGGGGTAGTCTTGATCACTGATAGGGTTGATTACTCCTTGAATAAGATTAACAGACTGTCATTGTGTCCATTTGTTGCTGCTGGTGGTGGTTATTTTCATTCGGGGGGGTATGCCTACAGCTCAGTGATCGAGGCCAGTCAGTGAAATAGTTTATTGTATATAGCCATAGGCCATTACAGGTTGAAAAGCCACACAAATACAATGACATATAAAACCGTAAAACTAGAATATACAAATCAGGGGGGGTGTTCCTGTGAGGACCTGCTAGAAACATAAACATGATTTCGACAATCCCGTGAATGTGCTTGTGTGAATTTTAATAAGATACTATATCTTAAATTACCCATTAAAGTTTATTCCATAAGACTGATTTATGAATCACAATATGATTCCATCCTTCCTTCAAGGATAGAGAGTAGATATATGGGTCTCCCCTAGTTTTACTCACAACCCTGTGACTACCTCAGGCTAAGATTGTGCCGGAGGATTTAACACAGAATGGGGGTTTGAATCTCATGTCTCCCAGATCCTAGTCTGAAACCCTAGCCACTATGCCGCACTGATCCTCAGTGACTGAGTCAAACTTGGCCATGTTGTGCTGTACTGTACAACTGACTTGCCAGGAGCTTTCCAAGTTGTTAGGGCTTTCCCAACTCTGCTGTGATTCTTTTGCTTCCTAACATAAATCTTTTGAACTGTAGAAAAAGGGGGAGAGCAATTAAACTTTTAATATCCCCCCACCCCCAAAATGGCTTTACACAAGGAGAAAGAAATGGCAAAGATACTGCTGGCACATTTGTAGAATCTGAGCAATTCAAGTTGCAAGGGTCATCTCCTGTTCCTTTGAATCTTTCCACAGCAGATGGCACTCTAACATTTTGCTTTGTGCTATAAAAGACATTTAGAATCCTTTCTGGAGGCATTTAATCCATCTCATTTTGACACAAGGCTGTACATATGGGGACTGCCAGAGGCATAGTATGCTGCTTTGTGCCTTGTATTTCTTCTTAGAAGCATTATGTACAAATAAAAGAGTTCCTTTTTAAGAAAAGCAGAAAAGTATCAAAAAGCAATGGAAGACGGACACTTCCCTTTTTTAGTATAGGCTATAAAACAAAATAGGGACTAAAAACATGATTATAGCAGTTTAGTAAAATTGGGGAGGGGAAAGGTAACCTATGTAGCTGTAATGTTACCAAATGTTTTCTGGCAGCACAATTCATTATTTGCATATTTATGGGTAATAGGCATAGCTCACCCTGAAGAACAAAGTTTAAATCCAGTGGCTCCTTTATGACTAACAAAGGTTTATTCAAGATGCAAGCTTTTGTGTGCATGCATACTTCTTTGGATACAGAAGAGTTCAGAGTGGTTTACTGGCAGTCACAGGGCACCCCTAACTCCAGCACAACTGTGCCATGTGTCTTCAGAACTTTCTGATATAATTTTACACATAATGTATCATTAGATTCAGTATGATAGACTTGAAAACATTGTGCAATCTGTTAAGTAGGGCATTGTTCACTTTTTAAAATGCAGCTGGATTGCAACTTATTATTTGAGGCCTTTTTATGGCAATACCTGCAGAAAAACATAGTATTTATACTGCTACTGATTTGGCATCTCCGATTTTATTCTTTCTCACTGTCCTATAATTTAATAAATCACCCCTTCAGGATTTGACTCAGCAGCAGGTTTATTTCTGAGTATCCGGAATGCTGATAATAGGATAGTGACATAGCCTCACCGCTGTCAGGTCACACTGCAAAAATACACCTTATTCCACTAAGACTCAAAATGACAGAAAACAACAGCACAGTGTGAGGAGGGGGAGAAAGACCCAAAGCAAATATTTCATAAAGGAAACTCATAATATGAGTGACAGCAGGGATGAGTTCCGGGCTAAGAATAAGAGTTGTTTGCAGTTGGAGAGCAAATTTATCCAATTGCTTTCCATTCAGCTCTTGAAAAGCTGTGTTCAAGCCTCCAGTGAAATTGGGCCACTATAAACTTGCTTTGCAACACTCCTGGTGAAATAGCAGCTGGCTATATGGCAGCCAAGTACTAAGTCATTTTGCCAAAAGTAGAGGAGGGGGACCCTCCCAAAAATGTTGTTTGGCCAATACTATGTAATGCTACATGCAATGTGGGGAATCGTCCTTGCTGTATTTATATCCCATGTTTCTGTTCACTGGTGGCTAGGGGAATATGGTTCTTTAATTCACATGAGCACAAGAATTTCTGCCTACAGAGCACAATTTTTTCACCAACCCTCTCTTGTGGCAACCCCAAATGCTTTCCCAAATCCTGTTCCTTGAAGTCCATGTACCCCAAAAACTGGACTGGAGGACATATCTGGCTCTTGTGACAGACCAGAAAGCTTCAGGGGACAGGATGTTGGAGTGCATTTTGGAAAATCATGCTTCATGGACATAAATCCTTACACCCATGGAAATACTAGCGAGAGGCCATGGCTCAATGGCCCAGCATCTGTTTGGCATGCAGAAGGTCCCAGGTTAAATCCCCAGCATCTCCAGCTGGAATGATCATGTAGGAGAGGATGTGAAAGACCTCTGCTTGAGAGCTTGGAGAGCCACTGCCAGTCTGAGTAGAAAATAGTGTCTTTTATGGACCAAGGGTCTGAGTCTGTAAAAGGCAGCTTCATGTGTTCATGTGTACGACCCTGCATCCATGCCACTGTCTTAAAACTGCATTTTATCAGTCACTGACTTTCTTGCAAAACACTCTCATTCAGAAAGCAGGGGGAGCATGAAACCTTTCTCATGCTTTCTCATGAAACCTTTCTCATAGATCTTTTTCATGCTAGGTTCTCCCAGTTTCTTGCAATGAGTTAAAGAAGTGGTAATTAGACAGGCCTAAGAAAAGGGGATGTGGAAGGTATAGTAAAGCTGGCTCTTGTCAGATCTCAGAAGCCAAGCAGGATCAGTACTTGGACAGGAGACCACCAAGGAAGACTTTGCAGAGGAAGGCAATGGCAAATAAAACAACTGCTGCTTAATCATTTGCTTGAAAACCCTATGGGGTCACCATAAGTTGGCTGCAACTTGACAGCACTTTACACACATGCAGAGAGAAGTCTTTTAATTGGAGGGCTCCTGTGGTGTCCAATACATATTTGGTGTTGTGTTTTAATAGCCGTAGCTTGTTTCATTGTTGATGTTTAGAAGTTTGTGCCATTAGGAAGACTAGTCTGTTGCCACCCTGACTGGGATGGCCCAGGTTAGCCTGATCTCATTAGATCTAAGAAGCTAAGCTGGGTAGGCCACGGTTAATGCTTAAATGGGGAGACCACAAGGAAGTCTGGGGTTGCTATGCAGAGGCAGACAATGGCAAACCACCTCTGTTTGTCTGTCCCCACCTCCCATTTACTGCCACTACCTTTTGCGGCTATGGAATAAAAAGTATTTTTTTAAAGGCTTTGTGCCAACAGTGTGAATCCATTTCTGGAAACCCAGAAGTGATGTCATGCTTCTCTGTGGTAAAACCATAGAGTTTCCAGTGATTATGTCACTTCTGAGTTTTCTAGGAAGTGACAGGACACTATTGTCAATGGCTGCTCCTCATGTCCCCCCATCTCCCTAGTGTGCTGAGGATTTCAGTTGGATTCAGAAATAAAGTGAATGGTGATTTACTGCCAACTCAGTGGGCATCACATTGCAGACCTAAATGTTGTCATCTACAATAAAAGAAACAACCTGCTCATTATTATACTCATCAGTTGCCGTCTAGAGATCTTTTGCACATTTTGCCCAGTGCCTTGACAATTTGTACAGCCTTTTGTTGACATATGTAATCAAGAATACCGCCAGAAGTGAAATTCTTTTTTTTTTTTTAATGTGGGGTTTTTTTTTCTGTGAACAACTAGGTGGTGCTGCTCTACTTTGCAAACTCTCGTTGCATGATAAAGTGAAGGAAAAAAGCTTAATCTCTTGAAAGAAGTGTATAATCAGCATCATCAAGTAGATAATGTTTACTAGCTAGTTGCCCAGCATCATTTGCTGAGCTGCAATTAAACTTGCAGTCTTGAAGAAAAAGATCTGTTGCTTTGTTAAAATATGGAAATCATTTAATATTTTGGATTGAAAATTTAGGGAACAATAGTCCACATTATATTACATATTACCTAAAGAGTAAGGCTGCAATCCTAAGCATGCTTACCAGGTAGTAAGCCCCACTGAGCTCAGTGGGACTTACCTCGGAGTAAACAGGTTTAGGATTGCACTCTAAGGGAATTAATTTAAAAAATAATCATACAAAATAATTCCCCTGAACAATTTATTCTGGTGAACCTCAGCATAACTAACAATAATGAGACAATCTCACAGGTTTTATTTTCTAAAAATTCAGAGTTCAGCATTTTAGTGGGAAGCAGATACTGAATGAATCACTAAAGAAGAAGAAGAAGTCCTGTAAGGAATTCACTTTTTGTTCTATGTTGGGGAACCGCCTTAAAAAACAAAAATCAGTCATGTTTCTGTTTTAGGGTCTGGAAACAACACGTGCCATGTTAGATATAATAAAATAATGACAGGAAACTAATCTGTGGATTTTTGACACTTGCTTTGTTAACATATCAATTTAACAGTTCTGTGCACCACAGCTGTGTTCCCCATCCCATGCAGGGTTTGATTCTGCAAATCCCAAATACAACTGTTTCTAGATATTCTCTTTTATCCACATCCATAGAATATAAAGCAGATAATGTTGTGATACTGGGTGACTTCATCTATTCTCACATTGACCGGATAAACATATTCTTGGGTCATGCTGTAGAAATAAGATTCCTAGATATCATAAATGACTGTGCACTGGAACAGTTGGTAATAGAGCCAGCTGGAATAGTAGTGGTCTTCTTGGACTTGGTTCTGAGTGGGGCTGAAGACCTGGTGCGAGATGCCAAGATTGATGCTCCAGTTGGGAACAGTCCACAATGCTACACAGGCCCTGGTCACACGAGAGGTTTTGGGCTGGGAGAGGGACGGATCGGGGGCGCAGCAAACAGGCGCGATCCCACAGCAACATCTGGGAAGCGTGCCGCGCCCGTTGCCGATCCATCCCTTCCACCCAAAATCCCGCATCAAAACTACACCACCTACCTAGGTGGTTTTTCGGAAAACGGCACATCAAGGCCGGCCATGGGATCGCTGGTGCGTCCTTCCGCCGGCGCGTCCCCGGCTCCTGGCCGAACTGCGCATGCTCAGACATGCGCAGTTCGGCAGCCTCCCCCTCCCGACTGTCGCTTCCTCCCCGGCATCTGATCGTGCCGGGGAGCAACGGCGCCGCAGCTCAGGGGATCCGTGGGATCCCGCCGCGGCGTCTATTTCAGTGCGGCTTTACCCTCTTTTTTTCCTGCCGTGTGGCAGGGACCACAGTTCAGCATTTATGTCAGCAAAGTTATCCCTCAAATCCAAAACAGTAACATTTGATTTCAAAAGAAGAGAAGACTACAAAAATGAGGGGACTTGTTAAAAGGATGCTGAAAAGGATTCACAAAAGAGTCAGATCTATAGAGGATGCTTTGAAGCTATTTAAAACAATGCTAATTGAAATCCTGGTAAAATGCATTACTCAGGTTATGAAAGGTGTTGCCAGGTCTAAAGGGATCAAAAAACAACTGAACATCAGACCCCAAAGTATCAACAGTCAAACAGCTTGTAAATGCAGTAAATAATGTCTAATTAAAGGGCATCAAAAAGTCATAAAGAGAATTCTATTATTTTTAATACAGTGAATAATATCTGTTTGAAATGTATACAGTAGTAATTATACAAAATACAGTTCCAGTAAATCATAAGAAAAATCCTATTCAACGTCATTTCTGGATTGTTTTCAACGTTTCAAATGGAATTCTTCCTCAGGAAATATCTATCTATCTATCTATAAATAAAATTATACAGAGCAGTAACTTTCAAGCTCTTACAATCGAATAGTATTTTTCTTATGATTTATTGGAATGGTATTTTGTATAATTGTTATTATATACATTTCAAACAGATATTATTGCATTTAAAAAGAACAGAATTCTCTTTATGACTTATTGAAACTGTATTTTGTATGCACTTTAAATAGACATTATTCACTGCATTTGCAAGTTGTTTGACTGTTGATACTTTGGGATCTGATGTTCACAGGGTTGGGTTTTTTTTTATTTTGTCTGCAACATTAAACTCAAGTCAAGGAAGCCATAATAGGGAGGAAAGGGTTCTTTTAAAATGTGGGAGGTTTGCTTTAGTGAAGTTAAAAGAGGGAGTACAGGGTCTGGTAAAAGAGGTGAAAATTAATAATTAGGCATGCAAAAAGAGAATATGAGGAGTGGCTTGCTAAAAGCATCAATTCAATCAAGCATTTCTTTAAATATATTCAGAGTAGGAAACTAGCTAGAGAAGCAGTTGGGTTTTTGGATGACCAAGGAATCAAAGCATTGCTAAAGGAATACGGAAAGATGGCAGAGGAGTACAATGAATTCTTTGTGTCTGTATTCACAAGTCCAGGGCATGTACCCAGGCCGCAGCCCCTATTTTGATGAAGACAATATGAAGAACTGAGTGAAACTGAGATGACAAAATGAGGCGACAAGACATGTAGTTCTAGACTCATTGGGGAAATTAAAATTAGTTCTAGACCTATTGGGGAAATTAAAAACCAATAATGCCTCAGGTCCTGATGGCATAGACTGTTGATCTGCTAACCAATATATGTAACTTTTCAATAAAGTCAAGCCATTGTACCAAAAGACTGGAGACTAGCGACTGTTATGCTGATTTTTAAAAAGGGATTGTGGAACTTGGAAATTACAAACCAGTTATCTTAATGCCTGTTCCAGGAAAATTAGCAGAAATTGTAATCCAAGACAAATGAAAATAGCATGGCTTCTGCAAAGAGAAGTCCTGTCAGGATCCTGGTTACATCAGTTCTCCATTGTGAGAATTGTCTATTTATTCCTACTCTGCTTTCTGTCATTTAACCAGTTTTTAATCCATAAGAGAACCCGCCCTTTTATCCCATTGCTGCTAAGTTTACTCAGGAGTCTTTGGTGAGGTCCCTTGCCAAAAGCCTTTTGAAAGTCCAGATATATAATGTTTACTGGGCCACCATTGTCTACATGCTTGTTTGCTTTCTCAAAGGACTCCAAAAGGTTGGTGAGGCAGGACTTCCTTTTGCAGAAGCCATGGTAAATTTTCCTGAGCAGGCTTCATTCTACTATGTGCCTAATAAGTCTATCTTTGATAACAATATTTGCTAATTCCCCTGTAGATAATGGTGAGCTAGTGAGATACACTAGCACTTTTGAAAGGCTCCTGAGTAAGGCTAGCAGTCATGGGATGGGATGGGAGGAAGGGTCCTCTTATGGATTCAAAATTGGTTAAATGATCTAAGTAGGAACAAATAGACAGTTCTCATAATGGAGGAAAGTAATCAGTGGAGTCCCACAAGGATTGGTATTGGGGTTGGTGCTATTTGTTCAAAAATTATTTGGAACTCAGTGTGTTTTTGAGCAGCATAGTGATCAAGTGTGCAGATGACACTAAACTATTGAGTGGTGAAAACTAAGGCCAACTGTGAATCTCCACAAATTGGGTAGTGGACAACAATGTGGCTAATGAAGTTCACTGTAGGTAATTGTAAGGTAATGCACACTGGAACAGGCTAGCCCAGTCTTGACAGATCTCGGAAGCTAAGTAGGGTCAGCCCTGGTTAGTATTTGGATGGGAAACCACCTAGGAATTCCAGGGTCCCTATGCAGAGAAAGGCAATGGCAAACCACTTCTGAATGTCTCTTGCCTTGAAATCCGTATGGGTCACCATAATTGTCTGTGACTTGATGGCATCTTATATACACACATAGACCTATAGTGTGGCCTCATCTGGAATATTGTGTGTAGTTCTGGCCACTGTATCTCAAAAAGGACATTGCAGAGCTAGAAAAAGTACTGAAGATCGCAACTAAGAGGAAAGGCTGAAGAGTCTGGGACAGGGATGTGGTGTCGGTCTCTGAGAAGATGGATGCCTGAAGAACGAGCTCCAACCTTCCACCCGTCAGGAACCCATCTAAAAATCAATCTACCCACCTTTTCTGAGCATAATAGTATGGGCAGGAGAGGATCAAGTAAAGCTTTAACAACTACTAACCTTAAAATGCAAAATCTAGACCTCTACTGGAAGCAATTTCAGCTTAAAAGTTCAGACACTGATGCGCACAAAATGGTGGCGGAAGACAGCCCGGCAAGCCCATCTCTTTCTGTGACTCCAGACGATCACCTTAAAGCCCTATTCCAAGCTGTGGAGCATAAGAACCTTGAAAATATGTCAGCTCTTATAAAACCTCTCTCTGACCAATTTGCTGAATTTAATATTACACTGAATAGAACAAAGCAGACGGCGGAAAGTGCACTTGAATTAAGCATGCTGTCTCAAGAAGACTGCCAAGCATTGTACAAAGAAAATGGCCGACTGCAAGATCATGTCCTTAACTTGGAGTTCTCAGTGCGCCAATGCAATCTCAAATTCAGGGGCTTTAATGAACAATTAACCTTAGATGTAGACCTATGTTCATTTCTAATGCAATGGCTGTCTCATAAACTATGCCTAGAGGGTGGGATCGCCCCTGTAATCACCAGAGTGATTCACCTGGGAGCACCTAACAATCCGAAACACCGGGGCCCATGGGATATTCTAGCAGTCCTGCCTGATGCAAGATCCAGACGCAAGATATTTGATGAGGCTAGAACCCATGGATCTTTGTTTTTCAAGGGAGACCCAATCCTGGTATTTCCTTACTTACCTTCTGAAGTGCTTAGTAGAAGTTGCAAACTGAAAGCGGTTACTGAAGCCCGAATTCATTATAGATGGTCTAATCTGATGAAGCTCCAAGTGAAAAACCTTCTATGTGGCCAACTCTGAAGCAGGACAAGCTCTACTACGATCTCTTCAGCTTCCTGAACCAATGGACCAGAGCAAGGCATCACAGAAGAGAAAGTCTGATCAACCTCTGTTGCCGCTCAAGACCAGTAAAGTCGCCATTCAGGAATAGAAAACTCCTCATAAGTATTGCATGGTTCCACCTAAAGTAATAGATAGTTGCATAGTCATTAATATGTTCTTTTTTCTTTGTTGTCCTCTTCAATATTTAAATTGGTGGGTTAGTTAGTTGAACTGATTTCTTGTTGAAACGAAAACATTTTTTTAAAGTACAAACAAACAAGAAGGTGAAAAAGAAAAGTAATAAACAATAGGAAATAGTGTTATGTATCTAGGGTTCCTGGGCGGGGGGGAGGCTTGCTCTACCTTGCCTCTCTCTTTCTATCTAGTCCTCTGACGACGGAGACTCTAGTCTCCAACCTAGGAATGGTTCCTTCACCTTCTGGGTTGTAGAGGACTATTTGTTTTAGTTTGTGCTTCTTTATTGTTATTCTATCGATTTATTTTATTTTTTTCACACAGCGGTACATTCTACCATCGCTTTAACTGACTCTTTATTATATCGAGATTTAAATACTCCTCATAGTTCTGTCCAACGGACTACAGCCTTATAGGATCCTTTGTGTTAAGTTTCATTCCTCTACCCTCAAACTTTGCTATTGATAGGAATTTTGGTCCATTTTGTAGATATCTTTATAATGCTGTTTAAAACTGTAGCAGTTACGTTTACTGGAGTGTCAGTCCTTAGCTTCTCATAGACAACTGCTCACTCCGCCATTTTATTAACTAGCTTTGGGGAAAGTAGGAGTGGGATTGTTTTAGACCAGGAGCTATTTATTTTTATACTATTATTATTCTTATTAATATTCTTTTTTCTTATTTCCAATCAATTTTTCTACATACAATTTGTTTGGCTTTTTAAATAAATAAGTAATTAATTCAAAAAATATAATACAAAAAATTGATATCCATTTATCAGAAGTTCCATAATTAATTACATTGTTAGTGCTGTTCCTAAAATTGATTGCTGTATAGGAATATTCACAGTTGATTTCTTTTTTTAGCTACTTTTCCATTGCTCCTCAGTAATTAATTGTTGGCTTCCGGTTTTAGCAATTTACTGAATGGGCGTGCTCCATCTCGCTCTGATGTGAGCACCATGTTATCGCCGCAGATGGGAGGGGTCCCAGATGATTCTGGGACCCCGAGAGCCCTTGTCGGGGGCTCGTAGCCTGGGGCATGAGGGGTGCCTCTTCTAAGGTGGTAGCCAAAAAATTGAGGCTCCCCTTTGCCCCTATAGGTCCCACTGCCACGAGCCCATCATGGACGCAGAGGCGCATGCTGGAGAAAGCGAGCAGGAGATCTAGTGCTTTGTTGCTCCCACCCAGCCCCTGAAGCAAACGTCAGGATGAACTGTGAGTTTGAGCGTATTTAACTAAGTGGAGAAACGATCAGCTGCCTGAAAGCCCTAATTTGAATTGGTAGAGGAGGAGGAGTGGAGAATCCCCCCCCCCCGGGGGGAAATTGCGGCATATAAAGCAAAGGACAGAGAGCCAGCTGATGCTGAAAATCAACATAGCCAAAGATGGTGTAGACCAGCTCAGAGCGTGATTAAATAAACAGACCTTCATAGTGTCCAAATGAACTTTTTCTTATGTAAACAATGTCTCTACGAGTAGATAAAATGGTGCTGAAAAAGAATCCTTCTCCAGGAATTGCCAGCTCGAGACACAAGCCGGAGATGCCTACTGATTTCCCAAACATGTTTATGATCGATCGTGATCGTTGCCTGGGACACAGAAAGACTACTTGTAGTATATATTACACAATTAGGAAGTTTGAATACACCCAGAAAAATGTCAGTTAAATTGAATGTTGGCTGATTTTCATTCAAGACTTAATGACTGTCAAGTTTGTCAGGTGTGCATTTTTTAAAAGCGTTGAACGTCTTTTTAATTCAGTGTTAAAGCTGAAGCATAATTATTCCAGGATTCCCCCTAATTAGATGCCTAACTATCTAAGTTAAATGTGCAAGTAACCAAGTGTTCCCCTGCTTAGTTCCTATAGTAATTACTGTTCTTAAAGGCTGAAATATGCACGAGTGTATACTGTTGCAATAACCATCTATTTTATAACACTTCATGTTCAGACATTTTTGCAGATATAAAACTGGAAACTGTAATAGGGTCCAGTATGCACTTTTCTATTCCCACAGATAGATCAAGATTGCCCTAACTGATGAAATGCCAAACCATAATCAGCATTAAGAACACCTGAAATTACTTTTAATCAAGTCAGGCTACTGGACTTTCTAGCTCAGTATTATTGATTCTAACTGGCAATAGCTCCCTAAGACCACATACCCTGCCCTGCATGCTAAGATATCTTTTCAGATAAAGATGTTGTAGCTTGAATGTGGGATCTTAGGCACATGGGGCACATGCTCTGTCCTTACTACTTTAATTACAACAGTGATGGGTAGACATTGCAAAGTTACTATTAGGCTACTGCTCTTTCAAAATAAAAGAGTGTTAATCAGATGTAGCCAATTTAAAGATTGGATGCATACTAAATTGGCAATTACCACTGATTGAAGGCCTCTGGCCAGCCTCATCTTGTTCTTCAAGGTCCCCTTTCCTGCAGGAGCAGATCAAGATGGGTGGCCGCGTTAGTCTGTCTGTAGCAGTAGAAAAGAGCAAGGCTCAAGCAGTACCTTAAAGACTAACAAAATATGTGGCAGGTTATGAGCTTTCGTGAGTCACTGCTCACTTCTTCAGATACAGCTAGAATGGGAGTCCAACTGTCCTATTAATTAGAGAGTGATTGCAGATGCGTAATGGTATTAGCAGGCAAATAACAATAGCAAATGAATGGCAATAGCAGTCGTGATTGGATTTAAGTAAGATATGCAGAGGGGTAACAGGTGTGGAGAAATTAGCACTGGTGATGAGACAGGAAACCTAGGTCTTGATTCGATCCAGGTGGATTCATTGTCTTGAGCTTATCAATTGCAATTCAGCAGTCTCTCTTTCTAATCTCCCTTTGAAATTCCTTTGTAAGAGAACTGCTACTACCGGAATGTCCTGGAAGGTTAAAATGTTTCCCCCACTGGAATTTGAATGTTGTGGTTCCTAATGTAAGACTTATGTCCATTAATGCTTTGTCAAATGGACTGTAGAGGGTTGGACTCCCATTCTAGCTGTATCTGAAGAAGCGAGCAGTGACTCACAGAAGTTCATACCCTGCCACATATTTTGTAAGTCTTTAAGGTGCTACTGGACCCTTGCTCTCTCCTACTGCAGGAGCAGCATTTTGAGGATATCAGCAGATTGCAATAGGGAGGGGAGAGGCAGGAGATAGAGCTGCCAGCTAAGAGCTCGCAACTCCTGGGAGCTTCTGGGTGCTAACCACTCCTGGTGCCATCATTGGAAGTGATGCCACATGTCACTGGGACACTTTAATAATCCCCCCAAACACTGTCATTTTTTTTTCTTTTGGCCAAATTTCTCCTGCTGGTGTACTGGGCTGCAGCAGGGGACTAGGGACCAAGGAAAGAAAATCACCCACTATAGTGGGAGACCTGATCCCCCTGGAAGGAAAGTTCCATTCTGCTGATGGAAAATTTAATCTGGATCCAGCCCCCAAGATCCGAGGAAACTTTCTAGGCAGCCTTAAGTACCAGAAGGCTGACTTCAGTATCAACATGTATAACTAGGACATTAAACCCAAAGAAACAGTTTTCAAAAAAACCAATGACTTTAAAACTTACAAGAATGTGGGTTTTTTAATGTAACATGGTGAGATTTTAAAGAATGCTTTACTACAGATTTTGGCTTTGTAGATTTTCTGAACGGAATGAAAAGTCTTATGCAGTGTTGGGTTTATTATCATTTAAGGCATGTACATTTTTATTTGCCATCTGCCTCCTCTGTCTTCTTTGAGTTACTACTTTTATTAATTTTTCTTGAAAATGAATGATTGCAATGGTTTCCCTTCTTTTGATTGCAGTTTACCAAGACATTGCTTCTTCAGATCACAAAAGAAGAAAAAAAGCCACCCCCACAAATTATTTTTTTATGCACAAGAATAAAACAAAAACATGTATGTCTTGCAGAGACCATAAAGGGAGAGCCTAATCTTTCTTGAACAGAGTGTTCCTTATATGTAAGGCATTTCAATAGAAACAAAACACAACTTTTGCAAACCATGCAAATTTTAGCTCTGAGCTGTTGTTAGGGTTGCCAATTCCAGCTAGTAAAATTCCTGGAGATTAGGAGGCAATGCTTGGGGAATAGGGAGGGCAGAGTTGGGGGGGGGGTGTTACTGCTTGCTGTAATTGACAGTGGGCCAGGGTCTCAGGCAGAGAAAGGTACTTTCCAACTCCTGGTCCCTGAGATCATTTAACCAGATATGCCAGACCATAAACTTGGGACCTCCTGCATCTATCACTGACCCCCAGCTATGCACCTAAATAATACAGTAGTAAAGAAATACAGAGTACAAAAGCAATGTTAAATCTGTCATTCATTGATCCATTGATGGGTGTTTTCAGGTGAAAAGTTTTGCTTACTTAAATTTTATTTATTTATCTATTTATTAAAGTAGATTTCTTTCACGGGACTCAGGGCGGTTTACAACAGATTAATTCAATACATCATAACATCAATTAAAACCATAAGAATTCAATATTTAAAAATACTCAGAACATTTAAGCATTCAAAGACATTTTAAAACAAGATGGCAATGCTAGCATTCAGTCATGTAGGGGAGGGGCAGAGTGTCAGGCAAATGTAAGGAACTGTTGCTGGCCTCAACCAAAGGCCTGGCAGAACATCTCTGCCTTACATGCCCTGCGAAACTTTAATAGGTCAGACAGGGCATGGATGTCATTTGGAAGAGAGTTCCACCAGGCTGGGGCCAGGGTGGAAAAGGCTCTGGCCCTGGTTGAGGCCAGCTGGATATCTTTGGGGCCAGGGATCACCAGAAGAGTCTTATCTGCTGGTCTTAATACCCTTCGGGGGACATATCAGGAGATGCAGTCCCTATGGTATGTAGGTCCCTGACCGTTAAGGCCTTTAAAGGTAGGCACCAAAACCTTGAATATGATCTGGTGCTCCACCAGCAACCAATGCAGTTTGCACATCATTGGATGTATGTGCTCCCTCCGTGGGGTCCTTGCAAGGACCCACACCACTGTGTTTTGTACCAGTTGGAGCTTCCAGGTCAGTTTCTAGGGTAGCACTACGTAAAGCAAGTTACAGTAATCCAGCCTGGAGGTGACAGTTGCATGGCTTACTGTGACAAGGTCAGGGCGAGACAGGGGGCCAGTTGTCTGACTTGGCGCAGTTGGATATATGCCCTCCAGACAATGTTGGTGATCTGGGCCTCCAGAAATACAGCAGGATCCAAGTTCACCCCCAGACGTCTGACGATAGGTACTGATGTCAAGGGTACCCCATCAATGGCTGGGAGTTGGATCCCCAATCCTGAATCTACCCCCAGCCACAGAACCTCTGTCTTGGTTCAATTCAACTTTAATCGGCTTTGCATCAACCATCCCACCCTGGCCTCCAAACCCTCAGCCAGATTTTTCAGGGTGGAGTTTGGGCGGCCACCCATCAGCAGATAATAGCTGGGTGTCATCAGCATATTGGTGACACTCAAGCCCGAAACTGCACCAGCTGGGTGAGGGGATGTAGGTAGATATTGAACAGGATTGAGGAGAGAATCGCCCCTGAGGCACTCCACATATTAGTGGGTGTCTAGCTGATGTCTCTCCCCCAGCACCACCCTCTGTCCCTGACCATGGAGAAAAGAGATCAGCTACTTCAAGACTGTCCCACAGACTCCTACATTGATGAGGAGGTGAATCAAGAGATCATGGTCAACCATATCAAGCGCTAAATGCTGCTGTAAGATCTAACAGTATCAGCAGCACCGACCTGCCTCAGTCAAGCTGTCTACGAAGAATGGTTACCACCACCGTGCACAGTCAGGAGTGCCTCCCCCCCTGCCGCTGGCTGGCTCAAGGGGGCGCCGCGGCGCCTGGCTCCATGGAGAGGGCACTCCTCTGGCTCCTAGTGCCGGGAGTGCACCGGGATCCTGCCGGCCACCCCTGCCTCTCCTCCTGCACCCTAAGGGCCAGCTCGTGCTCTAGGCAAATGCCTAGTTCGCCTAGCAGGTGAGCTGGCCCTGGTTCTGATTTTAATGCCAGAGAAATCAATTTCTTAAGATGTCTTAACTTCCTCATGAGGTCTAGACAGAAATAATGAGAAACAATGTCCTCACAAAAATTGTATCAGCTATCTAGCATTACTTTATAATGTAAAGTAGAGGTAACTAAAAATCAAAGGGGTGGATGTTTATCTGTTTCAAGAAGGCTTGGAGAAGTGTCATACATATTTTCTAAATATTTTTCTGTTATATATACAGATTATTGGAAATTGTTTCTCAGAAAGCTCAGTTATCTTGGCATAAACAAACATAGGAAAGTGATCATGTGTGGATGTCACAACATGGCTTTTGGTTAAGTTACCAAAAATGATTGTGCAAACAGTGGTGCCATCAGGGCTGTACTTGTGGGCAGAAGGCCCAGATCAAGGGATCAGCAAGGGCCCCCTCCCAATATCATCTTCACATCTCAATTACACATTACAAGCTAAGCCTCACCCTGGGCCATAATGTTCCAGAGTCTAAAACTGTCTTCCTGTACCATTACATGCAAAAACATACAATAAAGCCTATGTAAGTTTTTACAGTGACTTTTACAGTGAAAAGGATCCCTAGAACCATGAAATTGGTTTCAAGAACCCAGGAGGGTGGGTACACTTATATTTCTTCAGTCAACAGGCCCTTCCTCAACTTCACAGACAAACTGCTTCTGAAATCCAAGGAGAATTTCAAAAGCATCTTAAGGTATGAGATGGGAAGAGTGTTCAAAGGGGGGGGGGGGGAAGCCAAAATTTTCTCTGAATCAGTTCAAATTCTTTGTGTGAGCCTAAAGAGTTCTTCAGATTCCCAAATGTTATTTATTCTTCACTGCCTTTTTCACTGTCACAGAAAGCCTAAAGTCCCTCTGTCCTTAGACAGAATTTAAGTTCATGTAAAATCATGTTCCAAACTGTTATAGCTAACTTCCAGCGTTACACTCTTTACTTGATAAAATCAAATGAGATAAAAGGTCCAATTTTCTGTAAAGCCTGAAAAAAAATCCTATTATGGGTGTGAATGGTAGAGTTCTTTTGATTAATCAGCTTCCAAATCTAACCAGGAAGCGTTTCTACTATTGGTCAAATGGAAAGTAATACAGGTAGAATAAATTTGTGCGTTCTTTTTATCTACTGGCTTCTTCCATTCACGAGGTTCATCCTTCCAATTTAATTTAGTACCATAGAACATCTTCCTGAAGTTCAGAATTGAAATCTACTTCAAAGAAGCCTTCTTTATCAGTATTACATACTATGGGTTATTTGGTTAAAAAAAAATCTAATCTTATAGAAGCAACATTAAATAGCAAGTTACTGACATAATAGTCAAACTGGATCCATTTAGCTTGGCTTTTAAGGTCCCATTAAATTATTACCAATTTTCTTCATAGAGAAAGCATGAAAAATCATGCAACAGAAAAAAGAAATATAGAATACTTTTTTGCAAACATTAACAGTTCTTGGATTGTGGGAAGGGTCTTTTCCACTGGTAGGTAACACTAGATCTACATTTGTGGAAAACAAGCTGTTTTGATCTATTTCTCTATCTCCCATTGATTTATTTAGAACTTTTTAGACCCACTTTTCACACAAAGTCTTACAATGCATAATTTATCATAATACATCTAAACTATTTATACTGTAAATGAGTACTCTGAAACTTTTCACCATCTTCTGCTGGTACTCCATGGATTTTCTTTGTGCGTCTCTTCTTTCAGAAACTGTGTTGCCATTTGAGATATCCATAGGGCACCTGTCAGTGAAGATGGAAGCTTGTACAAGGAATCTTGTATTCATGTGTATTAACATAAAATACATATAAAGGTAAAGGTTCCCTTGCTCGAAAGCCAGTTGAATCCGAATCTAGGGTTGTGGTGCTTATCTCCGTTTCAAAGCCAAAGAGCCAGCGCTGTCCAAAGACATTTCCGTGGTCATGTGGCCGGCATGACTAAACGCCAAGGCGCACGGAACGCTGTTACCTTCCCACTGAAGTGGTACCTATTTATCTACTTGCAATTTCTTGCTTTCGAACTGCTAGGTTGGCAGGAGCTGGAACTAGAGACGGGAGTTCACTCCGTCTTGCGGCACCTGGGTCTCGAACTGCTGAACTACTGACCTTCCACAGCCTGCAGTTCAGCATCTTAACCACTTGAGCCACCGCAGCTCAATACATATACCCACATCTAAAATTCATCTATATACTAATTCCAACAGATGGTGTGTTGTGCGGATACTTATTTCCACTAACAGGAAGCTCACTCTCCCCCAACAGCTTTTCCTATATAGTCAGTATACTTCCTGTGTCTGCAGAAAAATCCAAGAAGTAAAAAAATCCCTTCAGGGAGGGTTGAATTCCCCCCAATACCTTTTGAAATGGCCTCTGCAGGGATCTAACTCCAGGCATCAACGGTGAGAGAGAGATTAGAACATTCAGGGCAGGGGGGGGAGGCTTCTAACTGTCAGTAAAAGGGTGGGGGAAGGGCCCTTTCCTGGCTTCTTTTGGCCTCTGAGGGAGGGAGGGAAGGAGCCTTGGGGCCTGGCCTGACGGGCTGCCAGTGCCAGCCTGGGGAATCCCTAGAGGTTTTGAGGTGGACTGTAAGGAGGGCTGGGTTAGGGGAAGGGAGAGGCCTCAGCTGGGTATAATGCCACAGAGTCCACCCTCCAAAGCAGCCATTTCCTCCAGGGAGACAGATCTCTGCTGTCTTGAGTTCAGTTGCAGTTCTGGGGTGGTGGTGGTCCTCCAGGCCCCACTTAGAGGCTGGCAACCCTAGCCCTGGCAGCAGTTTAGGGTCCCCAGGTCCCCCCCTGGCCACCGACGGGATTGTGGATAAGGTTGCCAGGTCCAGGCTGGGAAACTTTTGCGGGTGGAGCCTGGGGAGGACAGGGACCTCAGTGGGGTACAATGTCAGAGTCCACCCTCCAAAGCATCCATTTTCTCCATGGGAAGTTATCCCTGTAGTCTGGAGACGAGCAGTAATTCCAGGCATCCCCAGGTCCCACCTGGAGGCTGACATTCCTAGGCAGCCAGTGTGATGTAACAGTTAAGAGCTTCAGAGTAGGGTCTGCAAGACCCAGGTTCAGATCCCCATCCTGCGGTGGAAGCTGACTCTGTGATTTTGGACCAGTCACATACTTTCAGCCTAGCCAACCTCACTGGATTGTTGGGCAGATAAAAAGGAGGAGAGAATAATGTAAGCTGCTTTGGTCCCCACTGTGGAGAAAGACTAATTTTCCTAGGTAGAGGCTGTGGGGGAGGGGTGTGGAGATGGAAAGTTGAAGACAGAGAGGCAGATATAGGTAAGTTGGCTGTTGGGTGGGAAGAAAATTGTGTTGCCAACTCCAGGTTGGCAAATTCCTGGACATTTGAGGGGGTGAGTCTGGGGAGAGTGGGATTGGAGGAGGGGAGAAACTACAGACCAGTATAATGCCATAGACTCCACCCTCCAAACCATACATGGAGGAGAGAGAGAAAGAAGGGGGGCAGAAGGGAGAAAGAGTGTGAGAGAGGTAGGGGGAGACAGGAGGAAGCAAAGGCGTGAGGAATAGGATAACCATCCCGCTTGTTTCTTGCGGGTCTACACTTTTCTGTATATATAAAAGAAAGTCTCCTCACCCGGCACCTGCTCTTCCCGAGTGGGGACCGTCAGCTCCTGCCTTGCTAGAGGCAATGTCACCTCTTGCAAGGCAGGGGTACTGGGTGCCCACTCTTCCCGAGCAGGGACCATCAGCTCCTGCCTTTCAAGAGGCAAGATCACCTCTTGCAAGGCAGGGGCACTTGGCCACTGCCCCCTATATTGGAAAGCCTGAACACCAGGCTCTGACGTCACCGCATGTAGTCATAACAATCCCTGAACTCTGCAGTTGCCAGCTACTTTCACAAGTGTTTTAAATTCCAGTTTCTCGTGTTCTCAACAAGATATTCTCTTAATTCTTTCACTGCAGTATTCCAGACACTTCACACTAGCTTACAGTGTTACTGAGTTCAGTTTCCCTTGCATATTTGAGTGCATATTTCATATAATTTACAAGCATATAATAGGGGAAAGTGGTGGATGTCTGTTGTATGATGGTATTGTCAAATAACTTCTGGTTTTCAGTATTACTTTTTATTTACCATTGACACAGCATGAGATAGAAATATGCACAAACTCATACTTATCTAAGAAGTTTTCACATACAGTAAACTTCAATCTTAATCTCCAGTGACCAAAAAAAAAAAAGCTACACAGGATATTGGTGTACATTCACAAACGTTCAAGGGAACCAACAGATGTAATAGAGAGTACAACAACAATCAATCTTCCTATGGAACTTCTTTTGAGTAAATTAGTAAATTAGAGGAAAATATAGAAACTACGCATTGTGGCCTTCAATGAATCTAAATCTCCCCAGTTGTCATTTCAACTCACGTTGTTGCAGTTCAGGGGCAAATATATGTGAAAGGCAACCACATCACTTCTGTAAAGTTTTCAGTTTCCTCTGTGATGTTTGTGACAGTCTTTGCCCATTTTCTCTTTTACAATAGTTGTTTAGGAATGTATTGACTGCTACCAACTGTTAATATGTACAAACTCATACTTAGGTAAGACATTTTCACATACAGTAAACTTCAATTATAATCTCCAGGTATAATCTCAAAGCAGATCTGTGCAAGTCCGTTTCAGCATCCAGCCTTCCATTTTCTGGCCTGGTGGAATTATTATTCCCCCCCCCCAAAAAAAAACCCCAACACATATGATTTTAAAAAAGGAAAGGGCAATTTTCACCCTGCCGTTTGTAGCTCCGCATATGTTATTTCGCTCCACTCATAAGTAGGAGTCAAATGAACATTTCTCCCAATGCCTGGCAAATGCCAGAAGCACCACTTGGCATCAATCTTCCAATGGAACTTCTTTTGAGTAAATTAGTTTCCCTTTAAATGATAGGAGGAAAGCGGGGCTTGATGATGTCACATGGAGTGAAGTCATCATCATGGGGTGGCCACACCCCCTCCTGGAACGCCCCCTAATTCCCCCACTGGGGAGAAGATTGGGCCTGGCAACCCTACCAGAGAGTCTAAAACTCACCCAAGTCATGGTAGTTGCCACCAGGCCTTTCAATCTATCCCAACTGTCCAGGAGAGAAAGGCTAAGTCTCCCAAGGAATTAACAAGAAATGTCAGCCCTGCAGAGCAGGACCGCAGTCTTGAGTTTCCAAAGACAAAACAGCTGGCATGTGGTCAAGAGCCAAGGCTCTGGATAAAGGCTTTGAGGTTTTTGAAGGCAAAAACCACGACAGAGTAAAAATATAATTATTTATTTAAGGTGCAAAAATATATAAAACTAGACTAGACAATGAAAATAAATAAACCTAAACTTTTCCAGCATAGCTAAGTACATAGAAAGAAGGTTCCAGTTACCATTCAAGGTTCACCAGAGGCAGGCAGTTCCAGCAAGACAAGATATTCACAATTTAGCCAGTCCAGGCAGGAATCAAGTAGGATGCCATTCCGGGAGCTATTGAACCACAGGTCAAGTAGTCACCAAGCTCTGTGCCATAGTATGAGGACTAACTAGATTTATGGAAAAGGTCTCTGATTGACCCAGGCCTGGTTAGACCAATCAGCTATCCGAGAGGTGATGTAACTCTCTTTGGTTCCTAGGCACGTGACATCCAAAGATGGACAAGGTGTCCATAACTTCACCCACACAGGTGTCTATAACTTCAGTTGCTTGGAATGTGCTACCAAGGACCAAGGGCAGTTGGTACTCCCCAGTACTTCAGCTGCAAGCAATTTAGCTGGCAAGGTCACTGTGCACTATCTACTTCTGAGCTCTCTCTAACTATCTCTGAGAAGATTCTGGTAGGCCTCTATGCAGCCTGAACCAAAGATTTTATTTTACAGAACTGAGCAAGGAACCATTTTTCTTTACAACTCCATATAAGGCAACATCATAATATATACCGACAAGGGAGAAACAGGTTTCAAAAAAGTGCCAGTTTCACTTTGAGCCCAGTTGTAAGTTATTATATAGTGTCAGAGCACCAGGTTTGCAGTCAGAAGAATCTGGAACAATCCTTGTCATATTGAGTTATAAAGTTTTCAGGTGGTAGGCTCTAGAAAGGCTTCTGGCTACCTCAGTCACCGGAGAACCATTGTCAGTCAGAGCAGACAGCACTGGGCTACATGCACTAATACTGCTGATGGATGAATAAGGCGACTTCAAATGGGAAACGGAAATCCCTGCTCATGAATGTTTCCAAGGCATCTTTTATAAATATCCTTCTTGTGCTTTATATTACTTGTGTGAGAAGACTATTCATAGAAGTTGCTGTTTGACCCAGTTAAGGCTGGATTATAGTGAAATTCACTCACACAGCCCCCTGTTGTGATACTTGGCTTCTAATTTGGTCTTTGCCCAAATTTCAGTACTCATACTGTTAAATCAGCATACAAGGAGCCCATTAACACACAGGTTCCTCTGGGAGGTGCCTGGAAGAGGTCCTGTTTTCCTGCTTCATTAGAAGGATTGTGGTAATCCATTTGGTTATGAAGAGCACCACAATAACAGCTGTAAAGGAAAGAGTACTTGAGTGGGTAATTGAGCATGGCCAGGAGCCAAGTAGTTGGCTGTGCCCGGCAGGGAACCCTTGGCTTGGTTTTTTGCTCATTTTATTTAGCTTAAAAATGCTTTGTGAAAGAACTCGTATTGCACACAAATCAATTCCTAGGAGACATTTGCAATCATAACTTGAAGGAATAATATATAGAAATTGCAAGATTTGACAAATGAATGGAAGTTGACAAGCAATGTTCATATAACATGAGCCAGGATTTTTTTTTCTAAGTGGGGACTAAAATCATCTCTTATGAAGTAAATATAAAGTAAAAGTAAGCCATTCTTAGTCTTTTCTTCTGCAACAGGCTGAAGCCATCTCTCAGAAAGGCAGCTAGGTTGATCTCTTCTCTTGCTTATCCATTTTTGTAGCCCCTAAATAAAGTTTTCTTAACTTTTAATCAGTTCAGTGTCCTGACTGCTGAGTTGGCACTCTGCCAATATAAAGCCCACCTCACTTCAACAGATGAATATAATTATACAGAGTCACAAACGATAGAGTATTTAATACATGATAAACATAGCCTACAAATATATACACACAGCATGCTTAGTTAATAGGCATTCTGTGGCTTTCCAGGCAAATCCCCCTTTTATACCAATCCATCCAATATCAATAAAATCATCTTTTAGAGCTCAGAATTCCAAAAAGGCATTAAAGTGGATATATTGCAATTATTGGGAAATCCCTGGAGAGTTGGGGGCAGAGTCTGGGAAGGGCAGGGTTTGGGGTGGGGAGGGACCTCAGTAGAGTATAAACATCACACAGCCTGCCCTCCAAAGCAGCTATTTTTTTCCATGGGAACTGACTTCTGCTGTCGGGAGATCGGTTATAATTTCAAGAGAACTCCAGGCCCTATCTGGAGGATGGCAACCCTAGCAGAACAATGGCATAGTATTTTCTGAAAAACTAGGCCTCTAATGCCAATGCCAAACATTTTTAACACTTAATACAGTTCAATAATTAATCAGACAGATCCCAATGCCATGCAATCATAATAAAAAAAGAAAAATGAAGAGCTTTAGCTTCAGTCTCCCTGATACAACTACCTGGCTGGTTTGCTCAAGAGACATTTCTATACCAGTAGAAGACACCATCAAAATGACAGTCTTATCTTTCCAGACCGAGCAATGCATCAACAGTTGCTTTCCCATGAAACAATAACATAATTGGACCATATAATCTGGTACACAATTTCCTGAAAAATCCAGTGTTTTGCTGTGATTTTAAGTGCTGACACAGGTGACCATTAAAAGTACATTGCAACTGAATACCTTTTCGGGAAGTGTTAGTTTTTAATTAGTATGAGATGAACGATTGGTATGAAATATAATTTTATTCTGGAAGCCATAAGTATATTGTATATATCTATTTTTATGTTATGATGTTATACTAAGCAAATTATTTCATATCCAATGTGATATTTTTAAATAACAGAATACAATATAAAACTAGTAAAATGACCATTACCTAACATAATTAGAACTACATGACAATACATTCAATCAATGTACAGTTTAAAAAAACAGAAAACTGTGCTTTTCAATTATACCTTTGGTCCATATTTATTCCAAACTAGCCTGATAGCCGTGCTTCGCTACGGTATTTAAGTTCTGTAAATCCAGTTATAATACTGATGATGTGAAGTTTAAAATGTGCCATTTCTTGTAGGAATTCTTTTTAAAAAAAATAAGTTTTATTTGTAGATTTTCATGAAAATATACATAAACAAATTGTCCATCTTGTACAACAAGATTATAAACTTGGGAGTCGTATTTCATATATTACACTTATCACATATATTTCTTATCTAACCAAACATATAATTTATTCCATCTAGTTTTAAACAGTAGTTCATCTTTGCCCTGTAAAGTTGCAGTTAATTTATCAATCTCAACCACATCCATTTATTTATATATTATTTATTTCTTAGAGGGTATTCCCTCTTGTTTCCAATACTTGGCAAACAGTATACGTGCTGCTGTAATTATATAAGTGATAACATATTTCTCGTCTGTTTTATATTCATCTGGTAACATATTTAATAAAAAAAGTTCCGGTATAAAGGACGTATCTATCTCTAAAATCTCTAAGATGATTTTATGAACTTTCTGACAGTATTGCTGTGTTATATTGCACCTCCACCAATTGTGGTAGAAGGTGCCCACATTGTTTTTACATTTCCAGCAGTTTTTTTATAAGTTTGGATAGCATTTTGCTACCTTATCCAGTGACCAATGCCACCTGTGAACCATTTTGTACACATTTTCCTTATATGAAATTGAACTTAAATATTTCACCGTTTTCCATGTTTTGGACCAAGTGTCTATATTTATAGTATGACCCAAATCCTGCATCCATGTGACCATTGAACATTTCACTATTTCATCGCATTCATATTCATCAAGGAGAAAATTATATAACTTCTGTATAAGCTTATCATTTGTAGATAGCCATAGCTTATCTAGGTCTGTTTTTCCTCTATAAAAACCCTTTAAGTAAAGTAAAGGTAAAGGTTCCCTTGCTCGAAAGCCAGTCGAATCCAACTCTAGGATTGTGGTGCTCAGCTCCATTTCAAAGCTGAAGAGCCAGCGCTGTCCAAAGACATTTCCGTGGTCATGTGGCCGGCATGACTAAACACCAAGGCGCACGGAACGCTGTTACCTTCCCACTGAAGTGGTACCTATTTATCTACATGCAATTTCTTGCTTTCGAACTGCTAGGTTGGCAGGAGCTGGAACTAGAGACAGGAGCTCACTCCGTCATGCAGCACACTCGGGTCTTGAACTGCTGAACTACCGATCTTCCACAGCCTGCAGTTCAGTGTCTTAACCACTTGAGCCACCGCAGCTCTTTAGTTTATCTTTATTATATATCGCCTTCAGTTGTATATTCTCCCACCACGGCAGTTTAATATTTTGCTTTACTAAATTTTCCTGGGTCAAATTATCATTTTCATCTAGCAAAGTTTCATAGCTTAACATTTTAGAATATGTCATAATGGAGGGTTTGGTGTAAGCTTCAAGTGGTGATATCCATCTCGGAGTTTGATTGTAAAAGCGTTCTTTAATTTCTTGCCATATTTTATTTAGTGTCCCTCTTATTGTATGTTGTTTAAAATTTGAATGTATTTTTTTCTTTTTCATACCATAGGTATGCATGCCATTCCATGGCTAGGTCGCAGCCTTCTAAGGTTAATAGTCTTTTATTGTCTAACGTTATCAAGTCTTTTATCCATCCCATCACTGCTGCAGAGTAGTATAATCTCCAATTTGGGAGACTAAAGCCTCCTCTATCTTTTTTATCCTGCAATATTTTCCATTTAATACGTGCGGTTTTGTTTGACCATACAAATTTTCTACAGATTACATCTAGATCTTTGAAGAATTTAAAATTATTCAGTACCGGTATGTTTTGAGCAAGAAAGAGAAATCTCGGCAAAATATTCATCTTTAGGAGCGCTATTTTTCCCATAAATAAGAGTTTCAGCTTTCCCCATTTTAATAAATCTTGTTTTATTTCTTGGAGTAATTTATTATAATTATCTTCTATTAGGGTATTGTTTCTTTTTGTTGTTATCACTCCCAAATATTTTACTTTCTTTACAATGTTCATACAAGACAAGTTTTGAATCTGTTCTGTTTGTTTTGCCGTGCAATTCTTTGTTATAATATTTGTTTTATTGCAGTTAATTTTTAAGCCTGATACTTTTCCATATTTCTCAGTACATTCCACTAACTGGGGAAGTGATTCAATGGGATTTTCTACTATAAAAACTAGATCGTCAGCAAAGGCTTGTAAAGCCTCCCATGATAGAACGCTCTCTAGAGCCAATCACACAGACAGCAACCTTTCACACAAGCCTGTACTGATACTCTGGAAAAAGTTTTTCCTCCACGTCTGCCCATCTGAAAGACACGTGTCGACTCGCATGTATTCAGACGTTCAGGGTGATGCCCGCATTCTGCACTACTTTGTTAGCCAAATTGCTCTGATTTCTTATCAATATTGGGGGAATGTGATCTATTTATAAGTAGCAATTGGCATAAGGGAGCAATCACCTTTATATACAGAGGTCCCACTTCTCCAGAGAACCAGTAACAGACAAGCAGGCTGATATTAGTTTCAATCAATGTATTTTACTGTATTTTATGCACATTCAAAGATTACACAAACACACACACAATTATACAGGGCTAAGAAACTTAGAGAGATTGGGATAGCACAATCGCATTAGCGGGAGGTTCGTTGGTTGGGCAATATGTTTACCTGTTCCTGAAGAGATGAAGTCTTCCAAATGGAAAAATAGGTGAATTCTAGAAAAATGGGGATTATGGTAGGAAAAGGGAGCTTGCAGACTGAACCAGCAGAAAACATGTGGAGACTCTGGCTGCGCAGACCAAGAGTTTTAAGGCTAGGTGGGTGGCAAGCCACAAGTTCAAGAGACAGAGAGTATAGAGGTCATTGAGGATGGGTAGAGAGAGAGAGAATGTCTCCACATGTCACCTTTTATTGGGTGACCTTAGGAGGTGGGCATTGTAGGTTCCCTCCCTTGGGATGACATAGGGGGGGGAGATCTTGCTGTACCCCTCCCCTGGGACAGCCCTCTGTGGTCTGTTCCAAGAAGTCACATATGCCATGGAGGAAAGGGGTCTAGATGGGGCAATATTGAATGTTAATTAAGCTGGTAACAGAGACACCTGGATGGATGTTGAGTCATCATTTAACACTGATTGTCCTCTTTGTCTTGAGGCTGCCAGAACCGGTTCTCCTGGGTAGGCAGCGGAGCCAATCCTTTTGTTAAGGGATTGTGGAAGATGTTCCTTTGTGTAGGCTTTACAGCAATGAAGATGTTGGGGGGGGGCATGTTAGCTTTCTAGAACAGAGTCACTTAATGGCGTTTTGACTCCATTGCTTAACCAGCAATGGCAAGCTGGCTGCTTGTGTAGTGCTTCTGGTATGTATAGGAAAGGTCTCTGGAACCACAACAGAGCCTTTGCCTTGCTGGTCCAATTTTGACCACCTAATAATGATCTTGACCTTGTCCTCAGACCAGCTAAGGTCCTGAGAAGAAATGGCCCAACCAGAGTCATCCTGCTGGGAGGTAGCTATGAGCTCACTAACCCGTAGTGCCCCCCAAAAGGCCACCAACACTGCCGCATGGAAAAGGGAGGCCTCAAATGCATCAGCAAAAAGGCCTGGCCACAAAGCCCAGAGGCCTTTGAGAACTGCCGGTGTCAAGGGCTCTCAAATGTCCACTCGGACCACCCTCCCGGGACCAACCCTCCAGCATCTTCCTAATGTGGAAATCCCCGGTATAGTCCTCAAAGCCTGCCGTTTTACTAGTATAGGCAAGGGAGGACAGCTTACCCTTAATAGATCTAACCGACAAACCTTTTTTCTTAATATAAACACGGAATTGCAGTAACTGGGGCACAGGGATAAGCCATACGTGAGGTAGGCCAGCTGACTCCTAAAGGTTACAAATTCTTGACCGGTTCTCCTATAGGATTTCCTGGTCGATGGAGCTAAAGCTAGCCCAATTGCCTTGTTGGCTTCAGCCCTCCAATTCCCCAAAAACTCACTGGCATTCTTACTGGGAACAGATCGGCTTCAGGGGCCACAATATTGATCTGTTTTGCGGAGAGTGCATCAGCGACCCCATTATTTGCCCCTGGCACATGCCGAGCATTGAACAAAATATTGTTTTTTAGGCAAATTAACGTAAAGGCCCTAACTAGCACCATGACTCGCACCAACTTGGAGGTCAAAGAGTTAATAACCTGCACCATGCCGAGATTGTCACACCAGAAATGGACTGTATGGCCAGCGAAATCCGGCATCCACAGTCCAACTGCTACAACAATCAGAAAGAATTCCAAAAAGGTTAGCTCCTTGACCCAACCTGTCTGGAACCACTCCCTCGGCCAATCCTTGGTGCACCAATGTTCCCTAAAGTAAATGCCAAAACCAGAGGATCTGGCCGCATCAGAAGCCACTTGCAGCTCCACCTCAACCAAAAAGTCCTCCCTCCAAAAAGATATCCCATTGTAAGCCACCAATTTTTTTCCCCAAACTAAAAGGTCATCCCTAATTCCCTTGGTGACCCGGGTTCTATGGTACGGCAGGCGCAAGCCCGCCATGGCATCACAAAGGCGACACACAAAAGCCCTGCTTGGATCCACCACTTTGCATGCAAAGTTCAAGTGGACCGCAAGCATTTGGAGCGCCAGCAAGGATATCTTTCGAAGGGACACGACGTGAGTGATTAACTTCCATAACTCCTGAAGCTTTTCTATGGGCAACCTTGATAATTGTCTCCTTGTATCTAGTTCAATCCCTAAAAATGTCAAGACTTGGGCAGGGCCCTCCATCTTTTCCTGCGCCAACAGAACTCCGAGTTCCACAGCTAATTTCATGAAAGATTCCAACAAAAATTGGCATGGCCACTACCCGTGCTAACCACAAACAAAAAACCGCTGCTTCTGTGCACGCCACCCTGTTGAAGCACGCCATGAGCACCGCCACCGCCGATTCACTGCCACCACCGCATCACCATGTCAGTATACTGTAAGGTATGGGACAAGATGACAGTCTATGAGACAAGGTGGTAAAGATCATGCTGATCTGGGTGACAGCTAAATGTATCATATGACCCTGTCACCAGGTAGAGATTGCATGTCTCTTGCATCAGCCAGCATGATGCAACCATGAGTCAGCACTGGTCACTGATTGGTGCTGACACTGTATATAAGTCTGTATAGTACTTTAGAAGGTGTCCACTCTATGGATGCCTTGCTGCGGAGCACTCTGCCGGATTGTATGGTGATATTGGAGTTGGAGAGTGCTAAATGAACTGTGTATATTCTGTGTAAATAAATCCACTATAGATAGTCTGCACCAGCAACCTAGTACTTGTCGTTACTGGACGTTTCCAACGCCAACAGGGTTATGGGCCCAGCGTTGCGCGGAGCGGCTGACTACTTGTGGAAAGGACTGCACTAAGCTGTGGAGGCTTTGCCCGAGTGAAAGCGGGGAGCTCCAGAGTGCACGTCTGCACAGAAGGGAGAGGACGTCTTCCAGGACACAGCAGAGGACAGCAGCTCAGCCCGGTCCGGCTCGGAGGAGGCGGAGGAGTTCGAGGCAGTTGTCCAGGAGCTGATAAGGCACGAGTGAGTCCAGTGTACCCATCATGGCTTTGGCTTCGGCAGCCGTGTTTGTGGATAAATTAACCTACACAAACTATTCTGTGTGGTCACAACGTATGAAACATTACTTAATTAAGGAAGGGCTTTGGACTTTTGTGTCGGCCCCTCCAGCAGCCCCCACTGCCGAGGAGAATGCCCAGATAGAAAAAGCCTTGGCACTAATTGTGCTCAGCGTTTCCGACGCACAATTAGCTTGCATCTCTTCAAAAACAACTGCTAAGCAAGCGTGGGATGCTTTGGCTGCTATATACTTGCAGAAGACATCAGGTTCCATCGTGGCTCTGATGCGCAAGGTGTATAGAACTATTTTGAGGAACGGCCAGGACGTGAGAGAACATTTAACCACTCTCACTGACTGCTTCAATAAGTTGGCCGAAAGAGGGAAGACCCTCACAGAGGAGGACAAATCAATAATTCTTCTCTGTTCGTTGTCTGAGGAATACACCCCTCTTGTATCTGCAATTGAAAATACGAAGGTAGCTGATTTAACATTTGACTTTATTGCTGGGAGGATTTTACAACATCAGGATTCTCAGATAGCTCGGCAGGAGTTGGCAGTCGGCCATCCTGGCAGTCAAGGCAACAGTTCTGGGAACAATGCCAAAAGCTCTGGGAACCGAGCCAAAGATTCCAGGTGTCCAGCTTCAGCCCAGCCGAGAGGGGAAGACCACATGGCATGCCAGTCGTTTAAAGCCCTGAAAGTGAGGCGTTGTTATTTGTGTGGTTCAAAGCAGCATGTCCAAAGATTTTGCCCTCGGAAGACAGAACAGGCCACCAACGCACTCAAGGAAGGAGCAACGAGGCAGCCTCAGCATGTGGCCAAACCCCAAGTGACATTGGTCACTGCAAAAGAAGATTTGGACCTGAATCAGTGGGTCCTGGATTCAGGTGCCAGCAAAACTTTCATAAGGGACAAGGGTTTGCTGACTGACCCTCAGCCAGCTCACCCAGATCATGTAAGTCTTGCAAATGGGGCCCCTGCAATAGCTGATGTCCAGGGAAAGGTTTATTTTCCAAGCCTCAAACATGAGTTTAAAGAAGTCATTTGTGTGCCCAGCTTAGAACACAATTTATTAAGCGTAGGCGAGGTCACAAGTGCTGGTTTCTCAGTAAGGTTTGAGAGGGACAAATGCCAAATATTAAAAGCTGATAAGGTGCTTGTTACAGGGAAGGTTCAAAATGGTCTTTATATACTGAGTAACAAGCCTGGGCAAGCTCAAACGGTGGTCAGCAACCAGCCTCTGCATGATGAATGCATTCATATGTTTCATAGGAGGTTGGGGCACATGTCTTTCAGTACACTTGCTAAAACGTTTGCATGTCTGGGTACTGACAAGTTGAAAAAGTGTCACAGGTATCTTGATTGTGATGTATGCAAACAAAGCAAATCCCAGACCTATCCTGTTGCAGCCTCAAGTAACAGATGCACTGATAGACCTCT